>NC_026154.1:15376142-15429248 GCF_000512975.1 Sesamum indicum
TTGGATTTGTCAAAAGGACTATTTATTTTTGTATTGCTTCCCCAGAAATAAAATTGAATCTTGTTATCATTGTAATAAGAAGAGTTCTTGCAGAACTTTAACTGAGCTGATCCATATCTGGGTGCTCTGTATTTTAATTTGTAGAGTATATTATAGTACCTATTAATTGGTAAGTATGGTAGTATGGTTGGTGAGGGGAATTCTAGATGATGTCAATGGTGCTTCTTATATTTATGTGCTGGAGTATTTATTGGGATCTGCTATTTTGGATGTTGAGCAGTTTAAACTAAAATGATGGTTGACCATCATTTTACTCGCATCGACACCATTGAGCTGAAAGATCTTATATATCAGAAGATTGGTCGCCAAAGAGCGGAAAAGTACTTCGATCAGCTACATAGATATTTAGGTTCAAAGCTTAGCAAGGTTGAATTTGATAAGAGCTGCATACAGACGATTGGGAGAGAGAATATCCCTCTTCATAATCGGCTGATTCGATCGATCGTCCAAAACGCATGTCAGGCTAAAGTTCCCCCTCAGAAAGCACGAAATGTTGACGTTAGAGTTGCAAATGGTTACCAGAGGAATTGTCTGCAGTCTGTTTACGGTGATGCATTTCCTCAGTCACCTCGCAAGTGTAGGTCTCCCTTCAACAGGGATCGCAAGGTCCGAGATCGGCCAAGCCCTCTTGGTCCGCTGGGTAAGAGTCCTAGCATCACGTGTGAAGAAACGGTTTCAAGAATACAAGAACAACAAAGTGTGGCGGAAGTGCATTGTCTGTGTAGCAGGCCTCCAATGGATGTCACATCAGTGGAAGAAGGGGAAGAGGTTGAACAGTTCTCTGGAATCCCCAGTTCTCAGAGCTGGAGATCTGTTACTGCTCCTTTTGGTGTTTCTGTTAACATGGATGGTGCTCATAAAGCTTGTCGTTCTAGTTTTTCGTATCATCACAGTTTTCTGGAGGCTTGTCAGAATAGTGGCGAGTTACCTGACACGAGATCTTTAAGGAGTCGTTTGCTGAAGAAGTTGGCATCAGAGGGAGTTGGAATTTCAATGGATAGTGCTAATCTATTAAATAACAGCTTGGATGTATTTTTGAAGAAATTAATTGAGCGCTGTATAGGCATTGCCAGATCACGGTGTACAGATCCTCATATTCTTGGAAAAAAGTTGGACAGTCAAATGATGTCCGGATTCAACAGAATAATACCTGGAAAAGATGCACAAGTACTAACACAACCGACATTTGTTAGTATGCTGGATTTTCGTGTTGCGATGGAGTCAGATCCTGTTATACTTGGGGAAGACTGGTCTGTCCAACTTGAGAAGATCTGCCATTACGCCTTAGAGTAAACTACACGATTTTGGGAGCAACTCATATGTCAAGCTAAACCAAATGAATTTCTAGATTTGAAAGTTAGCAGCCATATTTTTCACATGGCATTCCCAAGAATTGCCATGGAAAGCAAGTAGTTAATCATTAACAAAGCAGGAAATCAGTTTGCGGGCTGCCTATAGAAGTCAACAGTGTTAGCTGCTAGGAAGGGGAATATATATACAAGCAAGTTTTACTCATTTGATAGTTTTAACACCTCACAGCTGAGTTTTGTATCTCATTTATGTTGCATTGTGGAATAATTTGTTTAGTAAATATTAGCATCTGTCTTCATTGCTGCCTGTAGTTGTATTTCGAGGAAAGAAAGAAACAAATGTTGAAAGTCGTTACGAGTTTATTTCCGTGTTTTGATTGCATGAATCCAAACGATGCTTTTGCAACATTGCAGGCAGCAGCTTAAATGCATCTCCTTTTAATTCTGTTACTGCATTTGGCACTTTTCAGATATTTTATGCAGTCATCTGCCGCAGGGGAGGAGTTCTCGTAATAGATTTTTCTCTGGTGTTTTTGCTGCTGAATACCTATGACTTCGACACACTGAACTGGAGTGGTGAATTCAAGAACCATTTGCAAATCTGGGCTCAAAAGTCTTGTTTGCCAACTTTACAGAGGTCGTGAATAAGGTTGCTGGTACTGTTACATCCAAGTTTGGACAACAATCTAGTTTGATGTGTTCAGCAAGCTAATTGTAATTACTTCCTGGACAGAATGTAGAGTCATTTACGACCTCAAGAATTCGATACAAAGTGAAAAACTAGTTACATTATGGAAATATCTCAAATAATGCGTTTCATGGAGTACAACAATGCAGGTGGACAGAGCAGCTAACCTAGTACCACGAAATTAAACAAATATAAGCGGAGACAAAGAAACATTGTCGTTTACGGACAGAATCAACAACTAAATAGTCTTCATTAGTTTCTGCTGAGGACTTTAAGGCCAAGAAAATGACTCAACTCTGCTCAAACAACGAGGAAGTCTAACCCCTTCTGATCCTGCTTTGTCCACATGCACTAAATAATATCTTGCAAGGTATGGAGTTTGTCTTGAAGATTCATTACAACTTCTCAACTCGAACTAACTTTTGCTAAGCTCGCCATGTAAGTCAGGTAAACTGTCCACAGATATGAAAATGAATTGCTCACCAGAGGCTGCCATAGTCGAAAGCACAAAAACCGTTAGCCTGTCTTTGTGACATATCATTTGATATAAACCAGAAGTCACGGTATGGGAGTGAGCTGTGGAGGGAAGCCTAAAAGAGCCAATATACAGCAATCTCACCTGTAAATGAACCGGGACGAATCTGAATGTCACAAAATCACATACTGGCCAATACATAATGCCACTGATCAAAGTAGGAATCAAATCTCGTTTCAATCTCGCAACAATCTCAGAGCAACTTTCTCCTGAGAATGACAACAAAAGTGGACTCATCAGAAACTCGAATTACATGCAGCTGAAGAGCTTTGATTCCTACTTTGATCACTGTCATCTCCCCTCAAGCAGAAAACATGTTCTGCACCGCAGCTACAGAATTCATTCCAACGACATCACAACAAGAAACATGCCACAATTTGCACTCATATAAAGTGTTTCCATTCATTGTACAAATGCAAACACAACAATCATTCGTCAACACTGGAAGAATAGAAACAATGCTCTGCTAAAGCTCAAGAGCCGCTTCGACAAAATTACTAGAACTATATCTATTCACAGAATTAAGCACACCGGGACTAACAAATCAGATGCTTTATGCACACCAGTGCACACCAATGCTTTATTCACATGTTTAAACTAAAATAGAAACCCAAACTGTAGATATTGAGTGCTATAACAAAGTGAAGTTTTCTTATACCTTGTAAAGCAGCATTAACAGAGAAGAATACAGTAGTCGCCGTTGGCCCATAAACAGTCTGCCCCAAAGCCATTTTCTTCAAAGTGGATAAAAGATCACGCTTTGGGAACACTCTCGACACTAAATTGAACCAATAATGCAATGAAGGGCCTATGATTACCAACCCGTATCCAGCCATTCGCAGAGTCCTCACCAGATCATACCCCTCTGAATTTTCCGCAGCAATTGTCTGTAGGAAAAATTGATTCATCCAAATCATATTAACACTGGCAACAAAGAGAAAACCAAGAAAAGGGTATATTTTTTCCACTATTTTTTTTCGGTTTTAGAGGATACCTGAGAGGATAAATCCGCGACGGTGTAAATGAAGGCAGAGGTGATGCTTTTGGTGGCAATGGGTCGGGTCTGGATCATACCCAAGTACCAGCCTACCAACCCGAATTTAGGAGAAGAAGACGAGACCCTGGGGGAGAAAATAGAGGATATTTTGGTGGGAGCGGAGAACTGCAGCTCTTTGGTTTTCCGAGAAATGAAGTGGGGGAAAGGGGAACACCATTTGCATTGCTGGAATTGGTGCCTGAGATGATTGCCCATTTTCTTATGGGCTGAGACTGGCGGGTCGGGTATGGAATGCTTGGTGCTCTGCTGCAAGAAGCGGTGGAGGGAATGGTGGCGGAGGTGGGCTTTTAGGTGGCCGTTTTTCATCAATGCGGCGGCGGCGGCGGCCATGATTCGAGAGAGCTCTCTCCCAGTTTTATGGCGTGGGGTTTTACGCTGAGGTTTTGGGAGAAAAGTAGACGGGAAAATGTCGGGGGTTTATATGTAGGCGCGTGCGTGGGTGAAGACGCTTGAAACGTCAAACATGAGTGCGTGGCGGGAGACCGGGCAACTGGCAACCTATTAACTATCACCCACTATTGGTTGACACGTGGTGAAAACTTACAGTATTTGCTATTTAGTCCCTTGAGGAGGGGTCAGACTCAGGAGCTTTCAATTGCTAACTTTTGTGCTTTTCCCTGTCCTCCGACAACACACTACTGTATATGCTATGAAATAATTTCAAATTTTATAAAAATAATTATTTTTTTATTTTAGAAATAGGTATTCCAAGTATTAAAAATATAAATTATTAGGAATCTAATTTTTATAATTGATATATTTTAAAACTTCTTACTTTCTAAAAAGGAGTTATAAAATCTTAATATGATATTTTGGCCAAATTTCAGTTTATTGTTTTGAAAATATTAAAAGCACTTTCGTATTCTTAAAAATAAGTTAAGAATTTCGTATTTTGAAAAATTTGCTTTCAATTAGGAACTAATGGAAGTTGAAATATCTGACCTAATTAACATATTATACACTCCCAAACGCCACATAATTTAATTGCCAAAACTTAATCTTCTTACAACCTCTTTATTATAAATTTAAATCCTACAAATATGTAGGTAATATTTTTTTGTCAATATATATTTTAGGGATAATTGCACTTTCCTTTACTGAAGTTTGGTATAAATACACATAGACCCCATGTGGTTTGAAAAATTATATCTCACATCCCTGATGTCTGCTTCAGTCTAACAAATAAGTCCACCCATTAGTTAAAATTTATTGAATTTGCTGATATTTGACAAAAAAAAATTAAATAAGAATTAATACTTACTATCGATTGAGGATTACTGAAACAAGTCAAATAACTATTTTTGGACTAAACTATCTTTATAACGATAAAAATGTATCTCCTCATATGCATTAACGCGTGAAGTCGTATGAGATTAATTTGGTCAAAAAGATTTATTGGACCAGCAATAAGTTAGTAATAAGTCAATTAGGGGTTAATATAGAATTTTTTGTTAATATTAGCAAATTCAGTGAATTTGACTAACAGATGGATTTATTTGTTACATAGAAGCAAACTCGGGGATGTTAAATGTAATTTTTCAAACCATAGGGGATCTACGTATAATTGCATCAAATCTCAGGAAATGAGAATGTAATTATCCCTCTATTTTATATTAATCATTGACATAAATATATTAAGTATTATAATTGAAAATCATAATATAATTATAATAAATTCACTAAAAAAAAATATTACGGACACTCAATGATAGATTAAAAGTACTTTTATTAAGTATTATAATAAATATTTTTATTTTGTCTGATGATACTTTGGATATCCATTTTTTCTCAAGGCCTTTGGGTATCCATTTATTAAAGTCCAAAAGAACCCAATTGACCCAAGAGTCCAGCCTAATTAAGGTAAAATCACTAGACCAAAATGTACTAACCCAAAAGAACAAAGGACCACCTCAAGCCCAACTAAAATTTGTCGGCAAGATCGAGCTAGTCCAGGTCCAGTTTTAGTTTGCTAGTGGCCCAACTAGCTCAACTGATACATCAACAACACTTTCCACCTCGAATGACACGTCAACATAGCGGCAGAGATATATAAAGCTTACCAACTAAAAGTTTTGGAATTACGTCTACATGTAACTAATTCTCCCTAGCTAAATATGTTGTTTTTCTGCTAATGTGGCAGGTTTTGTTCTTGTTCGCATAAGACAGAGATGACGTAACATACAACTAGACAAATGTTATCTAATGAAATTAACTAGACTTCTTAAGAAATTTGAGGGTATCCAGATTGTGCTCCGCCGCCTCCCCAAACTCCTCATCTGACTCCTATAATAGGGTAATTTCACACATTAACTATTCACACGAATTTTTCGATCATTTTTCAAATTACGAATATTAAACCTCTCATTTTCATAGTACTCCACACTTTTTTTCCATAATATTTCAGCACTGAGCTTACTGAATTAATTCTTCAAATTCTCATTTTAATTTTTGTCAAGGCCTTTCGCAACTTAAACATTGGAGTTCTAACTCCTCTCAGCCTCCCAAAAATCTTAAAACTCCAAGATCAATCCTTCAACATCTTATAATTTTGTTTCTTGAAAAAGCACATCACCAAGAATAACATAATTTTAGAAAGTGAAGACCCTTTAACTAAAGTACGTATGTTATTTTTTATGTTAAAAAAATTAAACAAAAGATAATTGAATGTCAAAAATAGTATTTTACGTGATGAAGTTGTTAAAGCATGCAAGAACCGTTTACTTATATGGCATGAGCCCTTTATTTAAAAGTTAAATATTTCTAATTACAGTTTTAAACTTAGTCGTTAATTAATGTAAACTTGAGCTATATATTGGGAATTAAATTCCAAACTAGAGAAGCATATACAAAGGAGAGGCTACCTTTTTTTTCTCAACTCATTTCACAGCTAAAAAGGACACTTTCAAGAACTTTTTAGAAGTAATATTATCTCGAAACCGGGATTAAAAAAAAGAAGTAAGATTACGGGCAGTATGAATTTTTTGAGACTCTTTTATGTGCCTCTACAATTATAAAATTTGCCTACCTCTATATGTATTGAAGTCAATTTTCATAACTGCAGAGGCACGTAAAATAGTCGAAAAATTCTCATATTGTACTAGTGATTCCTCGAGCACGCCTAATATTGAAGTTAAATTTTATTCGAATTTTTTAATAAAAATATTTCGAAAAACTAAAAAGAACCGTAAATGTGGAGGAAGCTGCAAGATAATTTAGATGTTGCATCAAAGAATATATGTAGTGCAAAAGATTGAAAAGAAGGATGGTACAAGAGAAAAGTACATGAATTATGGTACTAAGGCACCTCCTTAGCCTGTCCAAAGGAATCCATGAATGAGGAGTTTATTAGGACCACAGATTACCCCATCGAACAACCTTATTCAAAGCAAAAAGGCTTCAATTCTTCCCGTTTTCCACACCCTTTTTCTTTATACCTGTCCTGTCCCACTCAAAACCCTACCTTCATCAGATAACATCAGAATTTATTCTACTATATTATTTCACTTATTTACACACACACACACACATATATATATAGGTGTGTGTGTGTGTATGTATATTAGTTTGCAAAGGAGGAGTCATCATATAATTTTGATATCTATATATAAATATTTGGAGTTCGAGAGCAGTAGTGATCAATCAGATAGAGGTGTATGGCCAGAGCTGGAATATTGATCAAGAATTACACTAAGGTGTTGTCTGTGGGGCCTTTCAGCTCAGTGTATGCTTCTGATCTACTCTTGTTTTTTTCCTGTCTGAATGTCATGATGCATTTCTCCGACGTCTGTGTGTTGGTACGATGCCTATTTTTTGCAATAATATGTCGACCACAAAGCAATTCTAGCTGCAATCAACCCTAACGAAAATATTATGTAAATGGAGAAATTATCCATCCCTCAAATCTAAATTCAATCCAAATGCACCCTTAAAAGTTTCATCAGCCAACCTACAGCAACGAAGAAGCATCGAAAATAGTGTCTTCATAATTACTCTCCGAAGGTTAAATTAAACCTAAAATCTCGAGAATATTATACATATTCGTTATATCATGTCTATATATATACACGCATGCAGGCCAGGAATAGGATTTCGACGTTGCATGAGCAAGACGGTGGCGGCGCAAAATCATCATACAAAGAGTAGCAACAAAGTGACGCAGGGGCCGGCGAAGGAGGAGGAGTGGGTGCGGGAGGATACGGGGAGCTGCTGGATGCCCCACCCGCGAACGGGGATATATTTTCCGAAAGGCCAAGAATGGGTGATGGAGGATATCCCGAACGACGCAGCTTCCTTTGATTGTACGTTCTGGTTGAGGAGCATTGACGGGGTTGATCATGACAAGCCAGACCCTCATCATATATAATCCCATCCACCATTAATACCCTAGTTACGGATTTGGTGATACTGTTCATGTAAATTTGTACCCACATAAGCTATAAGTCGTTGGATCAATCCAACAATTTGCAGCTTATGTGAATATAAAATTCACAAAAACAGTATCGAATTTCCCATCTAGGCACCTATATATATATATATATATCCCTTATATGTAATACGAATAATTATTAGTAAATAATTTTGTGGTGTTTTCACTACTCAAAATTTGCTTATATTTTAAGTGCATGTTTGGGAGAACTATTGAAATAGATTTTTTTTTTAAAACAAATGCTCAAATAAGTGTTTTTTTTTTTTTTTTAAAATTGTGTTAAACATGTCCTCCAAAGTTAGAAAGTGGAGCTTGTCAGAATATTACATTCAAATTTAACTATTTTTTTTGTAATTTACTCAAATAATTTTGATAAAAATTAATCTTGAGCAAACATAATTCTCACGTAAGTCTTGTGTTTTACGACAACCTTTTTTTCTTTTTTCCAATTTTTTCTTGCATACGTTAGAATTGGAATAAAAACCAATTCTTAACATGGAAGAGTAACTGCTTCTCACTCCCTAAAAGAACTTTTGAAAAAATGACTTATTCTAAAAGTACATTTAATATTGATTGCCAAATATTCTAAAAAAAGTTATCATCTTTCTTTTTAGGGAAAAGTATTATTTTAGTCCGTTAAGTATTTCTAATTTTAGTTTTAGTCCGATAACTATGTCCATTTTTGTTTAGGTCCAGTAACTTATGAAATTGCTTACTTTTAGTCATCTGGCAGATTTTCGAACAATTTTATCCCTATGAGTGCATATGGACTAAAGCTGCCTTTCAAAAGTTGCATAGGGGTAAAATTGTCTGAAAATCTATCAGATGACTAAAAGTAAGCAATTTCGTAAGTTACTGGACCCAAATAAAAATGGACATAGTTATCGGACTAAAATTAAAATTAGGCATACTTAGCGGACTAAAATAATACTTTTTCCTTCTTTTTATTACTAATTAAAATGAAACAATAGATAAACATATTAAGGAAACTAATTAGATTAAATAATTTTATTACATATTGAGAAATTTTATATATATATATATATATATATATATTATGTGATAATTTAATATAAAGGTCAAATTATATTGACATTCCATGAGATCAAATCAAAATATCGAACATCCTATATTTTTTGTAAAATTACACTCTCTATTTAAATTCAAAACTTACACAAACGCTCTGTAAAAAACGTTCACGGACACCTAAGGGGTGTAACTATAATTTTACAAAAACATAGAGTATTTGTATAATTTGATCTAATTTAAGGGGATGTCAATATATATAAGTTGTAACGAAATAAAGGTAATTGTTACTTTACTACTACCCAGGGGGAGTTTATTATTTATTAACCCCATAAGTTTTGTTTATCTTATTTTAACCCCCAAATCAAATAAGAAATAAACCCAACCATTGTTTCCTTTTGGGTGTAGTGTTCCGACATTTTCGAAGCGAAGGGTTTAGGATGAGCACTTGTAGTTTGGTAGCAGAATCAGTTTGGCAAGCAATCGAATCCACCCATTCAGGTCATTTCCATTTCAATTTTCGCTTCTCTTACTCAAAATTTTAAACTTACCGACATTGTTCTTGCCTATTTTTGGATGACCTGCGCTCCGACAGTGAGCGATGATCAGCTGTCGATGTGAGTGTCTCTGCTGCTGTTATTCCGGTGCCTGGGTACGATTTCTTTTGCGGTTTATGAATGTGTAGTAATGCTGCAGATTGCATTTTATATTTGGGAAGAATTTCGAGAGAGCGACCAGGATTGTTGATCAAGGCGGTGTGCGGAGGATTTCTGGACACTCAACTGCTCGTTCAATTTTTCAGGTTTTTTTTCCCTAAGCTGTAAGTTAGATTTAGAATTGATTGAAGGGGTGTTTTGAAATAGCTTCTGTTTTTGTGGTGCCGATGAGATTGTAGGGAGCGTTTGAAAATAAAAATTAACAGTGAAAAAAAGTTGGATTTGAAGTGATTGTAAAAACAGCTTTTAACATTTACAATTTTACCTATAAGATGCAAAAATTGGTATCAAGCAAGAACACTCATCTCAAACTTATTTTCAGCAATAAGCTAATAAAGTTTATTTTTACATTTGCAAACACCCCCTAGAACATATTAATAATTTCAAATCAAATGATGTATTAAAGAAGCACTTAAAGACTAGTCATATTTGTAGAATTCGAATTCATAGTTATGCCTAGGATATATGGGTTATTGAGTATTGGTTGTTGGAATAATTTCTTCCTTGTTCTTGAAAAGAAAAAAAAAGAAGGGATTTATAAGTATCTGAATTTTGGAGGTTTGGATTTTCTGAGAAGTATGTGTTTGTTGTTCAGGTGGTAGGAGAATCACGGAGGAAGGAGGAATATCTGTGCTTTGCGGAACACTACTGTGCCTGTTATTCATTCTTCTATGACATTGTCAACAAAGGGGAGCAGCTCAGTGTTAGATGATATTTACTCTTTTCTTGCATTGCTCCTCCTCCCGCTCCCCCAGATTTAGACATATTACAGAGATGTTCTATAATTCTAAAAAATTACACTGTCTGCTGCAATCTTATTAATTTCTTCGTTTTTCAGTGTAAGCATCAACTAGCCGCAAGACTTGCTGCCTCGACTGGGACATGCATTGATGTTAAGGTTTCTGACGAGGAATTGGCCTTGCTGCTGGCCAAGCTCTGATATCTCCCAGCAACAAATATGTCAAGACTTGCCTTTTGAGATTTTTTATTCTTTGAAGCAGTTAGTATATGTTATAGCTCAATTTTACTTGTCTCATTTCAGATTGAGTTTTAGTCTCCTGAATCTTCAGCTTCTTTACATTATTAGCAAGTCTTCAGCATTCTCTTACCTAGGACGAACAGAGAGAAAGCAGCAAAGACAGATAATCCAATCAGTATCTCAATAACATTATTAACTAAAGATTCATTGTCATAACTTATTACAGTCCCACATCAAACATTGAGATAGCATAAACATCATCTTCTGCGTTTTTCTTACACCAAGATTATTCAATAGAGTGCAGATGCACACTACCCCATTCGCCCAGAAAAACAATTACCTAGGATATGAACTGACCTAGCAAATTAAGGAACAATCTTGTAAGCTTTTACCTTATCAATCCAAGAAACAAACGAATTCTTGGAGTTCCTAAATCCTAGAAACCCATGTTCCTTGCTCTTGTTCATAGTATCCAAAAAACACTCGTTCCCAAGAATAACATCACCAAACCACCAAATCCCAACATCCTCCAACTTAGTCTGCATCAACTCCTTCTCCTTCACAATTTCATCCCAAACAGGGCCTTTATCCTTCATCAGCTCCTGCAAAGTCAGCGTCTGCCCCTCCTCATACTTCCCACACTCCAATCCAAACTGCTCCGCCAACACCTTCCAAAAATGCTTCCATTTAAACACATCACCATTGCTCACATTGAACGCCTCATTCTTTGCAAACGGATCAACCGCGGCCCATATCTGATGCTCAGCGATCAGATCAGCATCAGAGCAATCCGAGTAACCGTCCCATGCTGCCTTACACCCCGGAAACCTCAAAACCTTCCCCTCATGCTTACAAATAGCAGCGTAAACACAAAGGGTCACCATCAAATTCATCATACTATATGGGGAGAACCCGAATATGTTACCGGGTCGGTGCACAGACCAGGTTAAACCCTCCTTCTTTTTAACCTCCTCAAACAAGATATCCTCAAGAGTGTAGTAAAAATTCATGTAACTCAAACGGGGCAAGTCTTCTGTATATGGAGGATCATGGGTTTCTATCTTTCCATACGACTCAAATGGCCCCATGTAATGCTTCCTCCCAGTCTGCAAACAAATATGCTTTAACCGGGGGCAATTTGGGATAACTGCATCAAGAACATTTTTAAGCATTTTGCCATTGACTTGGCAATTCTCGGCCTCGGTGGGTTTGTTGGCCCAGGTGACGTAAAACAGGTGGGTGATATCAGTGAGAGTTGAGAGCTTGGCCCGGGTGTCATCCGGGTCGGAAATGTCACAGCGGATGTAGTTGACCCGATTATCATCGTTCCAGTTGGGGCGGGGCCGGCGGGCGACGCCGTAGACCTTCCATCGGCCGCCAGGGGTGTCAGCGAGGGGGAGGATCTCGGCCAGGCTGCTCCCAACGATTCCAGTAACTCCGATGATCAGGGCTACGCTCTGGTAAGTTACGGCTGTGTCATCTTCTTCGAATTTTTTCTGTTTCGATCAATTACGGATCAAATTCCACAAACTGACAATCATAACGAACCAATGTCTGAATAAGATATTTATAAGAAGAGTGATGGATGATGGAGGACTAACCTTTGCAGCGCCGATAGCTCCAGCCCACCACCAGCTCATTTTTCAGCCTGGGGAAATGGGAGTTCTGAGGGTTTGAAGGTATTCAGCTCTAACGAAATTCGCTTGTAATATGTTTGTTGGGAAGCACAGCTTTCGTTCATACGTATTGCTGCATTTAATCACTGCCTTAAATCTTGGTTTTCATTTTTTTAATAAATCATTATCAGCACGAGGAATGAATTTGCCTGGTGCTAAATCGCTGATATGATAAGATGCACTTGTTGAATATAATTTAAAAAAATAATTAATTATATAATAAATATATCATATTTATTTCATAAATAAATTGATTTAATACACCATAATTTGGGTAGAATATTTTATATATAAAATAATCGGATAAGTGATAACCAAATAATTCACAGAGAAAGGAATAGGAGTGATCTCGACATCAATCATACCACAACATTCTCACGTCTGGAGCTTTTCTTTTCTTTTTTTCAATTTTTGTCCCACATCAAGACGACGTATCCCCCATATAAACAGATCACGTGAAAGATAAAAGAAATAGTCAAGCAGCATCTCCATAAATAGTTGATTGGGGTTCAAAACTATACATGTCAACCTTAATTACCTAGACCACAATGTTATAACTATAGTCTTTCCCAAGCAAGCAGAGCATAAACTGAAAAGTTTGTCAATTTAGGATAAACGTTCACATTTTTAAGCAATGTTGAATGGCTGAACAAACAATGAACAGAGTTGATCCACAAGGTTAAACTTATAGGCTGGCATTAGATTTCATCATAAGAGGAGTCTTTCGTATACAAATGCTGACTATACCACCAGCAAATTACCATAATTTTCTGCCCAGCCTGCATCTTACACCAGCAGATTTTCACAACGGCAATAGCAAGCCGAATCTAAGCACGCCAAACTCAACACAAATGTTGATTGATTATATGCCAGATTAGACAAATCAAATATAAACCATAGAGCATTATAAGTGCCTAAAGATTTGAGATAGATTAAGAATGCAGACATAGATTACAATTCAAGTCCCACAAGTGGATCCAAAAGGCAAAATTACTCATTCATGAGTGTTCCTCTTGTTGATGAGCTGAGAGCTCCAAATCTCATCTGTAAAGGAAAGCAAAGCTTGTCTGCTAGTGTTTCCTAAAGACTACCAACATAAACTTCATTTACAAAAAGAGTGCTTTCCTCTCAAGATGCAGATGGCCTTAGCCCTCTTAGGCACCCAGTTTCTCACTTCAAAAAGTGTGGATTAAGCAAACCAGCAATCTCAAGGAAGCCGACCCGATCTCTTCCTCCAAAAATTTTCTTCAGTTTCTCATCACAGATGATGACCTTTTTGTCTGCAGGATCCTGAAATGAAGAGAAATCAGTTATACTCCATCTGTAGATGCACAAGAACAAAAGGTAAGCAAGTAAAATATAGAAATCACTAAATTGGCCTTGGTGGGCAAAATCAGAAATGAGCATAATACAGGGTGCAATAACTGTAGACATGATGGACTTTGCCTTTCAATTTCTATAATAGAATCTTGACTAGATAACCCCTGGGACAAAATCAGCAATATTTCAACCAAATGCAATATCAAAAAACTTCCATGTAAAACATGTATAGAGCATATCAGGAATGCAGCAAATCACCAATAACCAGCCTGGTACATAATGGTTTCATGTGCAGTCTTCAATTGGAGGAATATGAACCTACACAGGTTCCTTCTCATCCAATTTATGGTGAAATGTGTGGACACAAATGTTTGATAAAACCACATACATATATTAAAAGTCAGTTCGGTACTTAATTCAGAAATAAGTAGGAAAAACTAAATCAGAAAACATGAAAAGATGGGCTGTATGATTTATGAAAAATCCATGCTTTTTCATATAACCAAACTTGTGTGGAAAAACCGCAAAAAACACATGATTCCTTTTTTTTTTTTGGTATTTCGAACACAAAAAGATCCAAAGATAACATTGACAACTTCAAATCTGAAGCTCCGTAGATCTGTGAACTGTTCTTCTACCATACAATGTAGTGGAAGTTAATTATCTCCTTCTTCCTGCATTATATTCTACCACTGCCACAACTACATGCAGAAATGCTACTGGTTTAAAAAAATAAGCAAGGGTTGTTCCTCAAAGTCAGCTAGTTAATCTGTTGGTGAATGGACATGCAACCAACCATTACAAGAGTCAGCAACTGAAAGAATGTTGACGTCAAAAGTTATCCTTAGCAACTTCAGCACAAAATTTCATTAATGATAGGGACCCTTTGCAACAATATAAGTTCTTAACAAAGCTTCTTCCAGTACCTAGTAGCCTACTGGTACTAGAAGCCACTATATTTGTCTCAAAGTAAAATAGATATAGAATTCACTGAAAATGGCACATCATATCTGGCGAACAAAATTTAGGAATCATAAAACACAAAACTTCAAAATCCAGACTCCAGTGCACAAATACACCCAATAGTTATACTTAAGCAAATACTATTAGCTACCTATTTAAGAACCCTCTCTTGATCAATACATGAAACCGAATCTCAAGCTTAAGAACTGCATTTTAGGTAAAATATATATGTAAATACCCAATTTAACAATGACAGCATACTTTATCTACATCATATACATAGATAAAAATTGAAATAATCAGCAGATAAACCTCCTGTATAAACAGAAATAACAAGAAGCTACATAGTAACCAGAACCTAACACCTTCACTCTTTAACATCAGAATTGAACAATACAGTCGCCAATTCCAAAGACAATAATTCCCCAATTAAATTCACTAACCATCACAAATAAGGGAAAATAAATACGTCTAGCCAAATATTCCGCATACGAAAACTATAGGAGGAAAATAAATACACAGTTACACAACTGCGAAAAACAAACTAGTGTTTCGCCATACAAGTGTAGCGCAATGCATATACCTGAAGATTGTGTTGTTTGATGTAAGCCCAAATCTCTTTGAGCGCTTGAGTACGAGGAATCTCAGACACGCCGCCGAGGAACGCCTGCATTTCCGGCGACACCCTGCGCGGCTTCATTATTCCCCTCGGCTCCCGCTTGTTCGTCTCCGTAGCCGGCTTCGAAACCGCCGCTGTGATGCGCACAGGGCGCAGATTAACCGGAAGAAGCTTGACGGGGACAGAAGACGGCTTCGAGAACGACACCGCTCCGCCCGCAAAGAGACTCGAACAGACGCCCAAAGACAAAGCCATCGTGCAGCAGTGTACCACAATACGTATAATAGGGTTTATGTATAGGTTTCAGTAATTGAAGTGGAAGGCGAAGAGGTGAGAAGATAAGACTCAGGAAAAGAGTGGCAAATGGGTTTCTCTGTGTGAAGTTAAGACCCGAACCGCACATTCCGGACCGGGTCAAAAGCTTTCTGGACTATCTCCATATCCGGATTCCGGAATACTTCATCACTTAAAAAAAAATCAATATTTTGATATTCATTAAAATAATTGATCACACAATTATTTTGACATTTTTCTCAAATTTCGATCCAAGAGCTTGAAGCGTATTTTTGGGTATAAATGTGTAATCTCCTCCAAATTTATTGACAAAGTGCGTATCACCTTAAAATTTGATATTAAGACTTGAAGTTGATGTCAAGAAAGACATCGAACCTTCACGGTTGCATTGCTTGGTCATGGCATAGAGCTTTCTGGCTTCAATCATTCTGATTTGTTGTGTGCCGAATGAAATGACTTGTGTGTAATGTTGTATGTACTCTTTTGTTGTGTGATAGAGATCTTTACTTATAGACGGCTTTGACTTACAGCTTCGGCTCACTCCTATTGGATTTGGACACCTTAGACTTTGATATGAATCCATCAGCAGTCCAGTTGTATTTGAATACATTTTGATCCAATTACCTAATCCAAAATAAAAAATAATTTGTATTTATCTTGAATTAGTCCGTCAAAATACATAAAACTCAAATTTAATATAAATATTTATGCGAATTTGTCGTATGGAAGAAGAAATAAAGTTCAAATTTATTATGAATTTTGATTGAAATCTAATTATTATTGAATCTATTTTTAGCTTTTAATTGGTATTTTATTTTAGATTTTTTATATCAATAATAATAATAACCAAAAAATTCAATAAAAGTATATTACACAATTCACATAACAAAAACCAACCATTATATTTATTTATTACAGATGTATGGATACAACCTTAGTTATGAAAGTGAAATTACTGTTATGCCCTCCTCCAATAAATACATTGACAAGGTTTTTTTTTTAAAAAAAGGTGGGAAAGTGGGGTGGAACCCCAATAAACCCATCATAAATGATTCTGTATTTCGTTTTGTACAGGTGACTTATTCTCACAAAAACGAAGACGTAATTATATGGGAATCAATATATATGTTAGGATATACGTCTAATTTTATCAAATGCCTTAAGAAGGATACGAATCAACATTATAGGTGTGATAATATTCTACTTTAATTACTAGACTGCAACGATTGACGTTGTCAACGAGGCTTATTTGTCAATTCATCACAATTATAAAATTATTAATTTGAAAATAATACAATAATATAGAAGTTATTTTATGGGGTATTATTGATTAGTGTAGATTATTACGTGTTCCTTTAAAATTTATCATAATTATAAACATTATCTTATTATTTGAAAATTTATAAATATGCCCCTACGGTTAACCACCATTTAAAAAATATTTCTCTATAATGGACTATTATGAGAGAATATTCATCAAATAATCATTAATTTGAGAAGTATTTATAATTTTTAAAACAATAAAAACGTGTCTATAATTATATTAAATTTAAAAAAAATGGGTCATAATTTACCCAATTGATTGCCATGTGAGTATCATAAATTTGTTGCAATTAAATCTATTCATTACCATGTGAATGTCATTATTTGTGAAAACAAACTTCAACTTGAATTTTGTACTCCCACTTCACACTCCATACTCATTCATTAGTGTAGTATGCTTTTGTCCTACGGTCAAATAATTTAGAAAAATTAAAATAATAAATATTAATTCAAATGAATTTATATTACAAAATCAATAATTTTTATATCATTTACAAATCAATAATTCATTGCGTTTATTGCAAGTATTTTTTAATTGGAAGGACCTCAATCAATTGTCTATAAACTATATATTCAATTTTTTGGTGGTACTTAAATTAGTCATATCAATATTTGTGTTGATTGTTTACATGTGTGATGACTTGTATATTTTTACCGTTGAATGCAAAAATCCATGAGCGCATTATAATTCTATTATTTTTTTTATTTACCAGATATTTAACAATATTAAATGATATCAAAAGAAAAATAAAGAGAATTTTTAAATTTTTAAGAAGATCAATAGAGGAGAAAAGGGACAAGACTATAGTATTTCATTATTATTATTATTGTTGTTGTTGTTATTATAATGGGTAAATAGCAATTTACCCCCTGTGATATCGAAAATGAACACATTATCCCCTTATGAAAAAAAAATATAACAATTTATCGCCTTGTACTTTTTAAAATGAAGTAATTTACCTCCTTATACAGGGAGGTAAATTGCTTCATTTTAAAAATTATAGGGGGTAAATTGTTGTATTTTAAAAAATAAAGGGAGGTAAACCGCTATTTAATTATTCATAAGAAGGTAATTTGCTTATTTGCGATATCATAAGGGGGTTGCTTGCATTTTTCTCTTATTATAATTGATTCCCCAAAATGTGCAAAGCACAAACGAATCCCAATACAGAAGAAGACCCAAAGAGTGAAAAGATCCTCCAAGGGCAAAGCAGGTTTAGTCCTCAACCCCCGGAGGGGGTTCAATACGTCAAGGAAGCTTCTGGAGATCCAGGAGGACTTGTGGAAACCCATTAGGGTTGCACACATGGTAGTTAGGTCAACCCCAGAAAAAGATCAAAACGATTATGGACGAGTTTGACCATACAACTTGGAGAAAGAAGGCATCTCCCTACCACACTAGAAGATCGAATATCTAGGAAGGGTGGTTAGCCCCCATAATTGTCTCCTCGAGAAGTCAGGAGACTCCATTCGGAAAGAGAATTCTACCGGGTAAAAAAATAAATTCTAAACGATTACAACCTTAAAACTATGATCAAGAAAAACCCTCAAAAAAGTAGGAGTCTATTTTTTCCAACAAAACCCGAGTCCCAAGAGAGTCGGACTCTCACAGTCAATAGGGGGCGAGATCTATTAAAAGAGTCCCTCTCCCCTCGGTAAAGGGAAACATTTTTCTAGACTCACACATACAGAAACACAATTGTTCAAAACGCTCTTGCATTGAATTATTACACCACATTACGCCTTTTCAATTACAATTCTTATTTATAATATTATTTGTTAATTTGAGTATTAGAGTGCAAATTTGTTTTTGCAATTCCCTTTTTGAAACTTGTGAAAAATTAGGTCCAAAAACTTCAAATTAACGTACTCAAACAAGCAATTTATTACTTAGGTGTATTGTAATTATTTTATGAGAATAGGACTATAGTTGGTGGCTATTTTATTATGCACATAAATCATTCCCACTTTAGGCATATGAATTGATGGTCACACCAAACAACTCCTCCCTTTTAATTCACGCCAATAAGGTTATCACAGACTCATGTTATGGTCCACATTTATTTATTTATTTATTTATTTATTTTATTTATTATTATTATTTTGTATTTAATTCAATTTGGGATGATTACTTTTTTTTCTCATATAATTCACAACACAAATTGAACCTCGACTTTTCCAAAATTTTAATGTTTATACAATTACGTGGCCAACAAGAATTCAGAATCTTCAAATATTAATTTCTCATAATTATATCACATAAAATAAATTATTTTAGCCATAATTATAAACTTATAAATAAAAAATGTTTTTATATATTGTTCTCCTATGTGATCTTTTTTCTTTCTTTTACATTTTAATTAGGAGTGCAAAATATTTAAGTGAATTATTATTAACATATTAAAAATAATTATATTAATATAATTTTTTTATTAATAAAAAATTAAATAACTCGGTTCTTTTGTGCCACTAAAAGTGAAAAACGTGTTACTCAACCCTTTGGCGACTTTTATACAATTCGGTGTTCTGGCCCATTTACGATGGATGTATTCATAATCAGTCATCATTCACATTCGTGGTTGCCTCTCTTTATACCTTTTTCAATTTTCACCAAAGTTGGGGGTTTGTTTCAGTAATTAATTGGATTTATTTTATTATTCCTCATGAGAAATTATTATAAATGTGCTTACATAAACTAGGTTGGAATTTTATTGCTATATATTTATAAAAGAAAATTTTCATGTGTATGATTTATTAGTGATTCAGATATATTAAGATAAGATATTAATATTAAATGATTATTTTTTATAACAATTTGAATTTTTAATGATCTGATCATTTAATAATATATATATTATATAAGAGAAAACATCAAACTTAATCAAGTAATTTTTTATACGATTAGTTTTTACATTTAAATGATAAAATATTGAATTTACAAGTATTACATAATTACTTTATTTGATTGAATTAAATATAAATTAAGAAGATTTTTTGTCAAGTTTATTTGAAAGATTTATTAAATATATATTGATGTTTATAAAAATGAACTGGCATAAAGAGGTCAAAGTGGTCTAAAAGAAAAAAAATATCGCAAGAGTTAGGAAGGTAAGACGAGAGGTGCCCCAAAAGGCCTAGTTCCGTCAAATCCCCAACTACTCTCGAGAAGATCATTTCGGATTGAGCCCTCATGAAGTCTCACATAAGATGCTCTAGGAAATAAATTGGCCAGAAGAAACCTAAGCAACCCAAATCTGAAATGAACCAAACCCAAAAAAGCTCCATATCCACAAGCCCACAAAAAAGCTTAGGGTCGGAAATTCCCAGCCATAGTCGAAGCCCATTTCATGTGCCGTCCACGTGTGACTTAGTGACATCCACACGGGACTTTTGAGGCCACACCCCCATATAATCAAATAAAGAGTAGTCATCCGCCTCAAGCCAAAAGTAAGTCCTATTTCGATTGGGGAAAAGCATCTCCTCAACCACATTGCTGTAAATTTGAAAATTCATCTTAATTTTCAGAAGATACCCTCATCTGTAGGGGACTCCATTCGCCCCCTAGGATTGCAAGCCTTCAACCGCCAGGAAATAACCCTTCACAGAATTTGAGGGATCCTCTAGCCATTTGGAGGTGACACTCCAACCAATTTCATGAGGTATTCCGTTGTATCTAATTATGTTAGGATAATGATCTAGCAAATTTGTGGGAATCTTCCACCAAATCTTTTTATTATCCAATTCCATGAAGGTTGTTTAAAAATTGAGAGCTCCCCCAGTGAGAGAGGCCAAATTTTACTTTTATACTATAACTTTAGCTAAAAGTATTAATTTTGTTTCGTATTTAGAATTTTACTTCAATTCCAATCTCTTCGTTGTACACAAATCTCAATTTTATTCAATCACACTCTTTTTATTTTCTAACATTTTATTTCATTACCTTCTACTCTAACTAGAGTCGAACGTCATTTTTTGTTTACATCACATGTATCCTATAAAATATTTGAGATTTCAAATTTTATTTAAAAAAAAAACTTTTGTAGATTCAGATAAAAAAAGTAGTTTAAAAAGTATTAGTAATAATAATGTTATAATTAATATTATCAACTTTAGATCTATTTATTAAAATTTCAAAAATATATTACATATTTCGTATTTTTTGTTAAAGAATTTATAAATTCTTAAAATGTTATACAGCATTTCGGATTTTATAATTGTTTTTTAAAATATAAAAATAGTATATAATATATATTCAAATATTTTAATTATTTTTTAAACTTATGTAAAATTGGAGTGGAAACAGCTTTATCTTTGTTACTGTTGGGTGGGCAACCGTGTATGCTTGCTTTTTTCAGCCTTTACACCTTTTTTAACACAAAATCATATGTCTCTCTCTCTCTCTCTCTCCCCCTATATATATATATAAATATAGGCTCTTGTCTCTACCCTCTGCCTCTGTGTCTTACCCTTCACCCACGTTAACACACTCTCTCTCTTGGCGCGCAGGTTAAGCTAGGGAAGTGCCGAAGATAATATTGTGTAGCGAATTACGTCGTAATGGCCCGGGAACGCCATGTTTTCATAGCTTTGATCTGCATTGTCGTCGCCGGCGTTGGTGGACAATCTCCGGCCAGCTCTCCCACTTCAACTCCTGCTCCCCCCACCCCCATCGCCACTCCCCCCCCCCTCCACTCCACCTGCAGCAACGCCACCTCCCACGTCATCTCCGCCACCTGTTGTCTCGTCGCCGCCTCCAGCTGCCGCTCCACCTACACCGGCTCCTCCAGCTCCCGCGGCCACGCCTGCTTCACCTCCGCCGGCTGCCACTCCTCCTCCACCAGCCAGTCCTCCGCCTTCTGTACCTCCTCCCGCTCCGACTCCGACTACCCCACCGGCAGCTCCTACTCCAGCTCCGCTCTCTTCTCCTCCATCTGCGGCCCCCGCTCCGGCTCCGTCCACACCAGCATCACCAGCTCCATCTCCGTCATTGTTGAGCCCTCCGGCTCCTTCGACCGGAGCTCCAGGGCCGAGTTTCCAGGCTATTTCTCCTTCTCCATCAGCCACTGATCAGGTACGTAACATTCATAGTTCATACCACCCACGCATTTCTCATATTGAACACTGAAATCCACTGCTCTCTCTCTCTACTAGACGCCGATGGTTCATTCATCATCTGTTTCATTTTCCGTTGTCATACATCAATCCAATTTCACGTACTGTCTAGCCCTAGCCACCTGAGTTTAGGAACCGCAACCGCGTAAATCCGCGCTCTTTAGTGAAAATGAGTCCTTGAGTAGCTAACATGAACCGGCTCATGCGCGTTGGGTCTGAGCACTTATAGCCTGTTCAGGATCCACCTAGACCCTTGACATCATAGCGTTCAATCACATGGGAAGATGTGTAGGAGGTCTGATACTTGCGGTGTTCATGTCCCAGGAACCCAATACGAAAAATTACAATCTTGAACCCAAGAAAATCTTATTCTGGCTTTAATATAACAACATTGGCCCAAATTAGCTGTGAATTAGAATTAAATTTTGCAAAAAGTTTAATTAATTATATATGTCTATATATATATATTTTAATTTATTAATATAATAATATATTTTTGGCGTATGTGTATTGGGGTGGAGGAAGTTGAGTTAATCAAGAAAGAGCAAATCACGTGATTTTTTCTGACAGGTCGGTGTGTACTGCTATTTTAGGTTTTAGGCTGCGCTTCTGTGTTTTGGATCTCGTTCCATTGGGCTGTAATGGACTCCAACATTATGCCCACTACAATAGACAAACTCAATAATGTCTTATTCAATACTTAAAAGTTCAGCTTGAACATTTGTGAATAAATTCTAAATTATGGGTTCGACTCTCATACGAAAAAATATGGATATTTATATTATTTTATATAATTTTAATTATATTCATGTACTAATTAAATTGAGATAGTAAAAGTCTAAATACAAATATATTTATATATATGTAGTGTGTATTTATTTGAAGAGTTCCGTATCTAAATTTCATCATGTGAAAAAAAAAAATTTGGGCCAGTGACAGTTACAAACCGTCGAGTGAATTTGAAACGTATCAGGGGAAAAAAAAACCCAAAAAAAAGGGTATTTGGCTTTATATAGTTTATAAAATACTATTGGATTTTGTAATATGTTAGATCCCGTTCTAATATAATTTATTGAAATATTTAAATAAAATAATATTACAAAATTTATAGGATATTAGTAAGTGCACTTTTTTAATTAATGCAGGAACTTGTAATTTTTTTTTTTAAATAACTTGGAGCTCCTTTTCTTTTATAAACTTTTAATATTTCATTTTATTTTAATACGATTTACCAAACAATGATTCTTTATGATTGCAGAGTGGAGCAAGTGGTGTTTGGTCGTTGCAGAAATTGAGTGGTAGCTTTTTTATGGGATGGGCTTTTTGTTATTTCCTGCTTTAAATTACCATTTATGGACATTTTATTTCTGATTTTCCAGCCCATATATATATATATATTGGTTGCGTGTTAGCCCATAGGATTATTATGGATCTCTGGCCTGTACTTTGATCACATACGTTGATTTGGATTCTTTTTGGGGCCTTATTTCTTATTTTCCCATTCTTTTCTTCTCATAATTATTGCAAGGGAAAAGTATTATTTTAATCTGATAAGTATGCTTAATTTTAATTTTAATCAAATAACTATGTTCATTTTTGTCTAGGTTCAGTAACTTACGAAATTGCTTACTTTTAGTCCTCTGGCAGATTTTCAGACAATTTTGCCTCTATGCAACTTTTGAAAGGCAGTTTTAGTCCATATGTACTCATAGGGGTACAATTGTCCGAAAATCTGCCAGAGGATTAAAAGTAAGTAATTTCGTAAGTTACTGGACCTAAACAAAAATGGACATAATTATCAGATTAAAATTAAAATTAGACATATTTTAAGGACTAAAATAATATTTTTCCCTTATTGCAATTATCTTTTCACGTTAATCATAATGGCTCCTTGATCCACCCAAATCACAGTTGGGTTAGACTAGCCCAATTTACTGAAATCCAGACTTGTATCATCTATATACATTATCCACTATTATTTTGCTCTTTAAAATTAAAATAATAAAATATTCTTTTAATATATTATTTTGAAGTCTTATAAGTTTTATTTTTCAATATTTTATTTAAAAAATTATAATAAATTCACTCAAAATACCCCTTAATTTGATTGTTGCACATGATATTTAACAACTATGCATGATATAAATCAAATTCAATGTTTTTTTACATGATTTTTAATTATAACAATATTTTAGTCACACTCGTAAAAATTACAATCAACAATTCATATCGAGATCAATAACTATTAATTTTTTATTACGATTATTTATTTTCCATTATGATAAGTGTTCATGACTAAATACTAAATTTTTTATAGTGTGTAGAGATTGGGAGAAAGAATGTTATGTTATTGTACGGAGTCTAATTCAATATTACATTCAAATGTCTTGACATGATATGCATAGTTGACGAACTGTCTTTTATTTTGAGAATATTATACAACTTTCTCTTGATATTTGGTATAGTTATATATAAATTTCATGTGGTTTGGCAAATTACTTGTAATACCCTTGAAATTTATTTTCATCTAATAAATAAATAAGTCTATTTATTAATTAAAATTTATCGAATTTGTTAATATTAACAAAATATGTTTGATCTATATTAAGTGAATTGAGAATAGATATAAATTTTTATTTAATATTTTTTGTTAAATACCAAGAAATCCAGTAAATTTTGATTAATTAAGTTACTTATTTGTTAAATAAAAATAAACTTAAAAAATACTAAATAAAATTTGTCAAACTATTGAAAATTACGAATAATTAAAAATAAAGAGAATCATAATTATCCCTTTACTCTAACACTTACAAAAATCATTCTTTCTATAAAAATCGATTCGAGTATTGATAAACGTAAGAGAATTCATGGAATCACGTAGTTTTATATTTTATATTTATTTTTTTGTACAAGTTCACAAAATCGATTATTTTGCATATGGGCCCACTAGTGTAATAAAGATGAAATGGAGTAAATGCGGAAATGTGGTACAATGTTGTGGGTTGAATTTGATCGGACGGTGGAGGTGGGAGGGGGGGGCAGGCACAGGAAAATATCAGACGGTGGAGGTGGGAAGGGGGCAGGCACAGGAAATATAGTGTACATCTCATTTATTACCCATTATTGCCCATCCCTCTTACTTTCCTCTGCCGACAGTTTTTACACGCACGCATTTTTACACTTACTCCACATTTTATTTATTTAAATAAGTTGTACTAAAATTCCACTTTTGCCCTCATTTCCTTGAAACACTACCAATTTGTCTTCCAATTTCACTACATTTCCTAAACTCCCGTTGCGTTGGAATTTATTACAAAATTAAGAAATTAAAAAAAAATAAAAAATCAAGAACTCAAAAGCCAATGAGCATCCCCCTCTTACAGAAATTTACTCCATTTTCATAATTAGTAGGGATAAGTATAATCTCCTCTCCTTAAATTTTAATATAATTATAATTAAATTTTTTATAATTTAAAAAGTTACATATAGTATTCTTAATATTTATTTTTGTACATACTCATTCGTTAGTTAAAATTTAATTAATTTGATGATATTAGCAACAAAATTTAAAAAGAAAACTTTATTTATCCCTAATTATCTTATTATTAATCTATTGCAGGTCCAACATATCTTTCTTGACCGAATAATACTTATACATCTTCACATGATAACACATGTGAAAATATATATCTTCACCTTTATAAAGGTATTTTGATCAGAAAAAATTTATTTGAACTGAAATGAGTGACTAATAAGTCAATCGGGGATAAATATAAATTTTCATTCAATTTTTTTCTAATACTAATAAATTTGATAAATTTTTACTAATAATTTATCTATTTGTTAGGAAAAAAAAAAAAACAAACCTCAAATATATTAAACATAATTTTTTAAATTATAAAGGACTTACATGTAATTATACTACACTTCCAAAATCATGACCCATCAAAATTGACTTTAAAAAAATATATATAATACCAAGTATGCTATAACATCACCGACGTCGACTTAATCTAGTAGTTAAGACTAAGGTTAAAATTTCATGAACAAATCTGAAATCATGGATTAAAATCCCATCGGACAAGTGAGATCTCATTTTATGTGAGTATTTATCTCATTTTATATGAGTTATTATAATTTATTTATCATTATTAGTTATTAAATATTACTCAGTATATTAAATTATTATAATTTATCTATTATTATTAATAAAAAAAAGTAGGGTATAACGTGCATTATAAATTTATAATAAACTTAACTACGCAACAATAAATATATAGTGTTTAAGTTAAACCTAATTGAACGGAAGTGTACTATAGACAACCGAACTTGATCTTCACTGGCTACCGTCAATGGGTCCGCACAATGAATGAAGAAATTTATTGTAACCACTGAATTTTTTTTTATTTTTTTTAATAAATCTATTACAATTGTATTATAAATTTAAGGGTAAATTACAATGAGTTTTATTATTTGAAAAATTATAAATGCCCCCTAAAATTAACGATTGTGTAAGTAATACAATCTCGTGACAGACCATTATAGAGGGTATTTGTTACATAACCGTCAGGTTCAGAAGGATATTTGTAATTTATCAAACAATGAGGGAAAATTTGTGATTATGACAAATCTTAGGAGAGCTTATAGTAATTTATCTTGAATTCAATCATTAATGATTATAATAATCAATATATCAATTATCAGGATTAAATATTTATTTATAATTAATCAATAACTACTATAAAAATAGAGTAACACTTGTACGAGAATTATGAAGTAGAGGGTTGAACAAAACCATAATAACTTAATGATTTTGAGATTGAGGTAAATGTAGTTCATTAGATTATATATATATGTATGCGTCTGTACATGATTGATGAATGTGGCATACATGAATAGTAAGTTATTAACGTGGTGAAGTTAATTCGAGATAAAAAATATGATTTAACTAACTGGATGACATATTGTAATGGTTTATGATAATGTGACTGAACATAGGGCTCTAAAACAGATAGGACTTCAACTTCGTCAGCTAAACTATCTCTCACTGACCTGCAGAATTTTTTGAATTGATCTCTTTTAAGAGGATGATTATTTAAAGACTAACGTTCAAAGATTTTCGTTTTAAATGAAAAAATTATTTTTAATTTACGTAAGCTATTTATCTAATATAACAATAAGTTCTTCCTTTATTAAATTGTGTATTTGATATAGAATCTTAAATTATTTAAATATATTGAATGAAGTAAGTAATTGAATTAATTGTAAGTGGTCTGAATCTTGGGATCAAAGTGATGAATGAAAGTGTTGACTGAAATTTGTTGAGGACCACAAGTGGTTAATTGGGCCAAACACATTAAAGTGCAAGTATGAGTTAGATTCCACTTGATTTTGTTGATGTGATGGGAGGAGGAAAGGCAGTTAAGAGAGATGATGGGCCTTTAGCTACCTCTTTTGGAACCCATTCACATTCTTCTTTTTTTTCTAAGTTATACTTAAAAATTGTGAATGATAGGAGTTTAACCAAACTCAATCAATCACACAACAACTATGATTTAATTTTGTATTGATGATTGACATGACAAGTGTGTTAGTATATTATTTTACATTATTCTTAATTTAGGCGTATGTTATTAGTCTAGCCCCATTTAGCTTTGCGATTGAGGAGTCCAAATTTATTGATTTTGCTCAAACTTGGTATCCCAGAATGCATTAAGAATAGTTTGTTGTACTGGTGATTTAATAGTTGAAAATGTTGTGGATGGTAAAATCTAACTCCAAATAGGTAGAGTTAATGGATCCAAAATATTAGCAAGGAAAATAAATGATTTCATATAAAAAGCTTCTGCATTGACTGCAGAATCTAGGATGGACTGAGTTAATCTATCCAGGTTGAATGGGTGTAGCAAGAACTACCAAGGCTGGATATATGATGTCGCATTTTCTATTTTATTTAATATTATTGGTTGTACCCGTCTCTAAAAAGCTGATACTACTTTTTGACCTTCCCGGGACACCATCATAACCGGAGAATCTTCCCAACAAACAGCTGCCATTTAATCAGAACAACTTTAGGTAAGAAGAAAGTAAGAAATGTGGGGTTGGAGGGGCAAAAATGGAAAAGTAGGCGAGTGAGGATCAAAAGGGGAAAGGGAGAGATGAGAATGACAAGAAAATCACATGGGCTTGAGCAACTTTTACTATCAACCTCGCGCCTTTCTTATCAGATAACACGCTTTTGCCTCAAACGAGGCAGACTTCAGTTCTCTCTACCAAAGGCCCACATTATTATTTTTATACAAGATGCTGCTGATTTGGGATGGTGGGTTAGGGTCCAAATCCAACGGTCAGCACAAGAATTTCCAGAAAAGATTATTCCAAATGGGGAATTGGGAAAAGCAGCAGCAGCAGCAGCAGCAAGCTGCATAATATGAAAGGAAAAATTCCAACTAGCTCAAGATGCTGCATACAGCTCAACATTACATCATCATCAGTTCAGATGATACCAAAGTCCTGCTAACCAGCAACATTTCAATTGAGAATTTAACAAAATATATACATTTACACTAAATTCTTACTTAAATGCTTGAAGCAAATAGATCACAAAATAAATATAATACTTTTGACATATGATTGATCAATTCCCTAAATTATACATCAATTACATCACACATTTATTATACTTGTCATATAATTGATTCAAATCCAGTCAAATTTAAATTATCCCATATATATATACATAAACAAGCATCACGTTGAGGAAAGAAAGAAACTAGAAGAAAAACAATTAAGCATCAAGCAAACAAAATGCAAGAATACAAAGGAACATATACTATAATTAAGTTACATAAACACTAAAATCCAACCCATTTTTAGCAGTATTCCCCTTCTAACTGCCAAAGCCTTATACAATTTTAGGCAGAAAAGAGTTAGTAAAATAAAATACTATGAAAAAGGTGAATGGATTTGCCAATACATAATAGTGAAGCTTCACCATCTTCCCCCATAGCTGGGAGGTAACTAAAATTTAACCTCCATTTGCTCAATCTGTTGCCAGGAAAAGAGAGCTCAACCCCTTTCGATGGATTCTGCAGTGAGAGCATAAAGTTCCACTGGAGGAACCTATGAACGAATCATGCTTTGTAACAGAGTAATGGAGGCATGAAGAACTAATAATAGAATCCCACAATAGAGCGAGACTATTTTGTTGCTTCTACGGTGTCAGTGTATTAGAAACAGCCTACCCATATGAACATTTGCCTCATGTTGATCCTACTTTGTCAGATTTCAACCTTCCAGACTACGTTATCAATGCCACCATCATGAGTGTTCTCAAGAGCTGCAACTTTGGAGCGATTTGCAGCAACGGCCATTGCTGTCTTCCCCTTTTCCTCTTGAGGGAGCTCAGAAGCTTCGCTGATAGAACATGATCTCAAGTCAGCTGGTGGAATAAAACAGTCTACTGACAGTCCAGGAACATTGAAAGCAACCTCTTCTATTGTCCACACTTCTTCCATTCTTGTTTTCGTGTGGCTCATTGCCATCTCCCCAAACCGAAAAAGGGTCACGACAGAACGTCCTGAATGAGCAATCATGATTCCTTCAACAGGCCGATAATCATCTAAATAGGAATTAATGGTAGTCTCCCAGTAGACAGCATCCCCGCCGTTGGACTGAATACGCGTAAGATGTGAATCCTCCATGTGAACGAGAAGCCCTGTTTTCTGGCTGAAGAAGCCAAACAAGACATGGCGTATGATCTCCGCTGGTCCTTCACTCCTGGCCTTCAGTGTCTGATGGTCAGCAGCAAGTTTCAAAATGAAGCACTCTTCTCCATTGATATTCTTCTCCCCAATGCATATAGCATCTGCAAACATACTGGCCGTACTTCTGGGATCAAGGCCCTGCATAGTCAAGCCCGAAAAACCACAATAGATCATAAGGGCAAGACTAGGGATAAATCACAGCATAAAACAGATTTACTGCAAAAGCCAAAAAATTTCAACCTGAAGGGCACGGCGCAAGGGCCTAACCGGACCCTTTGCGGTGTGCGCACCGAGCCATGGCGTGTGCCTCCAGACGAGCTTACCGTTGCAGCCGGCGTGAACTTTGCTTCCCCCAACCGCAAGCTCCACATACCACATATCAGGATTCATCTGCCACAGTACAAAACCACCAGTCTCAGCAGCTCTAGCAGCATTCCTGTTCTTCACTACCTTTGTTGCGGTTTCAAACTCGGAAGCAACCATCTTCAGCTTTCCCATTGCGTAAGCATTCTTAATGGCGCTCTGAACTTTTTGCCCTCCAGAAGCAGCAGTATATTGTTGCAGAATGTACTGGGCCGAAGAAGATTCCTACGAAAATTGTATATCTGATAAGAACAGATCATTGAGCATTTCTTCCCTAACGAAAGAATGGTAATTTAAATGACAAGAAAATGACACACAATAACATCCCCATGCTTTCAAGCATTAGAGTAAAAAATGCTTAAAGAATTCAAGAATAAGACTCGGCATCAATTCGTCATCTTTATTTCTTACAATTTTTTAGTATTAATATATTGTTTTTCATGAGAGACAGAGATCACGAGAATCTACTCAAACAAAAACTAAATCTCAAGTCTACATCAGTTCTTCACCACCAAACAGAAGGAACTTGTCAAAGAAATCAATCTTTCAGTCATGAACAGAAAAAATCACCATGCATATGCAGAAAAATTCAATAGTTAAAAACAAGTCATATATCCACCAAATTCCATTTCAAACACATGATTGTTTGAACTAATGTACAACTAAATTTTTTGTATGGATGAGAGCAAGACATACGATGGGGGTGTTCTTAATACTGAGATGAGGCAGAGGGTCAGTAGTGCTAACGTGCACCGGGGCGAGGGGAGCGCCCATCACCCCTAGCAGCAGCCTCAGATCAGACCTCCTGTTCCCATACCCATTCTCAGTAACAGCTACCGAAGGGTTACGACTCAGTTGCCCGCGGACCCACTGCCCGAGACCCGAACTGACTCGCTTCGACTCCCCGATTTCACCGGCATCCGGATCCGGACCCTCCATCAACGGCGTCAGTGTCTCACCCACCGGCCTGAGGCTACCCGATCTCACAATTAACTGCTCAGCATTACTCGTACTGACCTTCTTCCTCCGGAGAAGACCCGATATCGGCGAAGCGCTCCGACCCGGACTCTTGGAGCGCGACCTTGCTGGAGACAACCCACGAACTACCTCCTCCTTCAATGCCGAGAAAAACCCTTGTTTTTTCTCCATCCTCCTTTTTTTTTTTTCTTTTTCCTGATATGTATGTACTACACGAATCAATATATGCAAGCAAACACAATCACGCAGTTCCTCCTCCACTAAAATCCCTCTAGAGATATATACATGGCATACATGATATCATCGCCGTCATTTCTCATGAGGCTTTCCACTAACATACGAGAAATGATTTGATTCTGTTACAGAGAGAGAGAGAGTATGGTGGTTTTTAGTTAGAGAAACAGGGGAGAGGAGAGTGAAGAGCAGAGGAGTGAGTGAGTGAGGAAAACGTTGAGAAGAAAGTGGCGTTATTTCTTCGGACTTTTAGAGAGAGAAAGAGAGAGTGAAATTTAACAGTGTGAAAGCGACTGCTGGGAAGAGAGAGAGAGGATGCTGCTGCTTTCTGGTAGTGGGGGCGTGAGTGTGCTCCGAAGGGTAAGGCGAGTGATTTCACGCTCCGAGAACAAAAAATATAGCAGTTCACTATTTTGTTGACTTTTCACTCTCTCTCTCTCTCTCCATATATATATATTTGGGGATAAAAAGGATATAAATTAAACAATTATGACTGGAAAAACGTGAGAGGAATTGGGTGAAATTTATTAAAGCTAAATACACTATTATATATATATATTACTTATCCAAAAACATATAATTTTAATTACAATTATATGTAAAATAATTTTACAAGTGTATCTAAAAATAACATTTTAAACATTACATCAAATGTATATGCCAAGATCTCTAGTGCTAATTAATTATTTTTAAGAATTAAAATGAGAATCAATACATAGTTCATAACGTCCGTTCATCCCGCCAGACGTCTTAGTAAGGATTCGAACTCACGTTATGGATGTAACAACTCATATTTTATTTATGGTCTTGTCATACGTACGATTTATAAATTTTTTAGATTCGTAGCATAAATTTCTGGTAAAAAATAATTATAACAGGTTAGGTGTATGTAAGTTTGCTCAGGCTTCAGAATGAGGTCATCGTGTGGAATCCGTACCTTGCTCAACTCTGTCTACCGCACAAAATGAGCTCATCGTCTCGAATCCACTTGTAATTTTATCTTTTACGTAGAAGATGATTCATACTGTAACCCCATCACTTATGAGTCGGATGGTGGTTGATAATTAAAGCACGTCTCATCTACACTGCAGTTTTTTCTTTACACGTACACACTCGCATGCATCTAAACATAAATTTTGTCCGTCCTACAGATAATATTTTTAATTATTTTCTTTTGTTAAAAAATTAATAAGAACATATTTCTCTTTTCTATATCAAAATTACTCAAAAAAAATTATAATAGTAAATAATTGTATTAAATATAAAAGAATTATAATTCTCATCTATAGTGTAATGTTATAATTATATGTTTTATAGTTAATTATATATATATATATATATTCAAATATTGCAGTTGATAATTAATTTATTTTTTAAAATATTTAAAAATTAGACAAGCATTTTTGGACACATTAACATAGATAATTTATAAGATACACATGTGTGAATTTTTTTTATTTTTTTATTTTTTTAATTTTTTTTTGTGGGGGACAACCCATACAACAAAGTACAAGTTTAGTAAGAGGTGCAAAAGGAATGAGAGTAGATGCAAATAAGTAGAGATAGGGGTGCCATAAATTTTACATTTACATGGTATGTAAAATAATTTTCTAATCAAGGGTAAGCATAAAAGGTAGGGCAAATTTTAGCTCAAAATTGATTTGTTCACACCTAAACTAATTATATGGTAAGTGTAATATATTTGTCGTGTAATTAATATATTGTTAAAGATATATAAAAATATAAAAAAAATGTATAATGAATAAAATATTTACGAATGCAATTCAATAATTCAAATCAAAAGAACACAATAACAATCCATTCATTTAATCCAAAATAAAAATAAAAATTTAAATTTAAACTTAATGGACAATATTCAATATCCAAATAATATGTAGTTGATTAATACATTTTATCGTAATGGATTGAAATTGTAATGATAAAATTCATATGCCTTATATTAAATATTTATTTACAAAAAAATTATCAAAATATATTAAATTACTGATTAAGCTTGTTATTAGATAATATAAACTAAAATAATATATTTTAAATATTTAAAGAATGAAGAACTGAAGATTGAGGAACGAGTTAGAAGAGGGAGGAGAAAGTGTAAAGTTAAAAGTAAAATATATAATATAATTAATAAAATTAAAATATATAAAAAAAATCTTAATTTTTCAATTCGATCCGATCACCGAATTATAGAAAAAAAAAAAACCCGACCATTTTAAAACCGATTTTTTTTTTCTTTTATAAAATCTATCTGAACCGAAACTCCGGTTCGGCAGATTAACCAAAATCTGGAAACCCTTATAAAAGAGGCACGTGTTAATCAAATAGTGGTGTATTGTTAATGTTTGATGAAAGTATGATAGAAGATTCCAGAATAAATGTAAGACGCTACTTTATATTTTTCAGGCACATTTCTCATTTTCAATTAACTATTGAATTATTGATAACTATGCATTAATTATACTAAAATTTGTATTAATGACTTCATTTTTAGGTAATTAATTGGAAATCAATAAATTTTTTATTTTTTTAAATCTTGCCTTTAAAATTTATTGTGGCTTGAAAGGAATAACTACCTAATGAAATTGAATATTTGGTTGAAAAATTTACAACTAATGGATCAAATGAGAATGAAATTTTACTCTAATTGTAAATATTGGGAGTAATATAATAATAATAATAATAATCAATTAAGAAATCAGCAGTCAAAAAGTTATATAATGCTAATATTTGACTAGTCTTTATCTGAAAAGGAGAGGCCACTTTGGATGATTCCAATTTCCATTATGACTTTATTAATAAATTCAAAAAATATAAGTAAAATTCATAAATTATTTATCGTATATTTATACTAAAACATAAAAAGGGTAAATTATGATGAGCTTTGATAAAGTTTGACATAATTACAAATACCTTCTCATTGTTTGAAAAATTATAAATATCCTTCTATATTTGATTAAATTATATAAATTTTGAATGAAGGTCTGGAGTTGTCAACTCTATCATATCTATATTATTTTTTAAAAAAATTATGAAAGAATTATCCACTTTAGTCTGTAAGGACATTTTGATCTGTTCATCCATATGAATTGAGTTAATTATTATACTTCAGTTAAAATTAAAAAAGATATTAATAATTTTTTAAATAATAAAAAGATATTTATAATTATATGAAACGCAGAGACAAATTTAGTCCGACATAAAAAAAATATATAAATATATATATTTGGAACACAAATAAACATATATATTTGGACAAACATGCATGTGCGTTGCAGTGAAAAATAAAATAAAAATTTATATAATAGGAAGTAAGATTTGTTGAGCAGCCAAAGTGTGATGAACTCAGAACATGTCTTAATAAATATTATTTATAAAACGGGTTAAAGGCCAAAAGCTCCCGCGTTTAGGGGCCTAAAAACGCGTTTTAACTTTATTAAGCAAGAAGTGTTAATTTATTTGAAGTCAAAGTGAGTCCAGCTAACAATCCCACCCCACCCACACAAAAAGATAAATCTCGGACATCTTTACTAACAAAAACATTAAAAAGATCAGACATCCTTTTCATTGCTCTTCACTTATATATAATGGGGTTTTGTTGATATAAATTATTGTTTATGATGTAAGAGAGACAAGAACATTAATGTGACTTTGGGATGAAGGATCTCTCCTTCTCAATATTTTATATACGTACTACCATTTTATATTACATTTTTATTTCTTGAGATTTAATGTAATTATATATAATTTTTTTGTGGATTATGAAATTACATATAGCATCCTTGATATTTGCTTCCGTCTAATAAATTAATCCATCCGTTAGTCAAAATTAACCTGATTTGCTGATATTAACAAAATATCGATATATATATCTTCCCCAAATTGACTTATTATTGACTTATTGCAGGTTAAATATATCTTTTTATGACTAAATTGCCCTCATACATCTTCACGTTGTAATGCATGTGATGAGGTATATTTTTCACTGTTATAATGATAGTTTAATTCAAAAAAAAATTATTTGACCTACAATAAGTTAGTAATTATTCAGTCGAGGGTAAGTATCAATTCTGTTATTATTATTATTATTATTAGAGTTAATTATATTTTGGCATCTGAAGTTCCAAACTATGACTATTTTTACACTTTGACATTTAAATTTATTTTTATATCAATTTACCATCTTAACTTTACGAAATTTTGCACTTTGTCATTTATAACTGTTTTTCAACCAAAATTTTTATCAAAAGCCCACATTTAGTGTACATGTGATATTTTCCGCATATGCACAACATACGATGCTTTTCCGACAAAAAAATCAACAAAAAGACGCTCTTTTATGATTAAGTACAAATTTTGCAAAGTTGAAATGATAAATTGACACAAATTAAAGTTTTAGTGGCAAAATATAAAAACAAGCATAGTTCAAATACAAAATATAACTTACCCTTATTATTATTATTATTAATAACTTTTTAACACATCCAAAGTATTGTGTTCCCGTACAAGTATTTGAGTTTTGCTAATAAGATTACAAGCAGTATGGGGTATAAGGTTATACTTATTTGATTGGGTAAATTAGTACGAGCTTTTTTAAGGTTTGAAACAGTATAAATGTCTCATTGTGTTCTTTAGAAAATTATCAGTAATCTTATAATTAAAAATTATCTAACAACTAACTCAATCCGCTATATTTCCATTCATTTTTTGTTAAACTGGCCAAAATCATCTTGTAGAGTATGAATAATAATATTATTTATTTTTAAAAAATATAATTTTTTTATAAAATAAGTGGATAACTTTTTTTACAACATTACAAACTTTTTCATCTACCACACTCGATCTTTTATAATTTTTTAAAAGAAATACGACAATGAGAAAATTGACAATTGTAAATATTCATCCAAAAAATAAATTACGTAATTTCATCAAATATCAAAAAACATTTATAAATTTTCAAATAACGATTCTACAAAAGATGTCGAAATTCTCCAAAAAGTTCATATCTCTATTAATAAAATCCACATCCTAAAATTAATTAATATCTCTACGAATTATAGAAAATCAGCAAGCAGCATAAAGTGGTCTGTACGGACAATAATAATTTGAATTAGCATGATAAGAAATCATATTTCAATTCATAATCATAACTTAGCAATTTCTTAGTCTAGTGATTAAGTCTACAGTTGGGTTTAATAAATAAATTTGAAGTCATGAGTTCAAGTGCCACAAGACGTGTTTGTTGAAAGTTCTGCTCGTACTTATCCTTTTGTTCTCAGTATTTATTTTTTATTAGTATTCCAGTATTTAATTTTTGTCGAGTCTGTTGCCAACTAGAGTTCAAAATGAGTTAGTTTTCTTCTTTAGATATGACTCTATTCTTCATATATAGTCTCATATCTTTGTACCTTTAGAACTAGAGAGTTTAGATGAATAAAGAATTTGAGCTTTTACATGAATAAAGCTTAGTTTTCCTTCTCTAATTTATTGCCATGAATATAGTATATTCCCCACACTTCAAATTTTAACAGTATTAGTATTTATTTAACTTTATATGAATTAATGTATCGAAATAAATTATTATAATTTATTTATTATTATCAGTAGAAAAAAATCCCAATAATGACAACTTTTTGGTTATGAAAAATAAAATTATGGGTTCGAACTTTAAAAAGAGTAAGTAAGAATTCAACTTTATTCTGCTACCAAAAAAAAAAACAAAAAACCTGACCCACTGAAAAAAATCAGCAAAGTAAAATATTGAGTTGAACGCACGTTGGTCTGTCGTTAATAGTGATAAAAAGATGAGGACCTGAAAGGGCCCCTAAAATCTGGAAGGATTTTTTGTCTGCACATTTTTTCCCCAACATTTCACGTCACAATATTGTTGTCATAACTAAGGGGGTCAATTTTAGTTACACTTTGTTAGGTAAAATTTGAACCAATTTATTGTCATTCATGGTACACTAACTAGGTGTTTTATGTACTGTAACGTGGTCGATTGGGCTGATATTTTTGAATATTCCGTTTAATAATATAATTATTTTCAATTTAAATGGCATACTTTTATTTCTTTTAGACGTTGATAAATGATGAATTATAATTCTCTCTTTGCTTGGTGGGGATAAATCCAAGTCATTGAGACCGGTACAGAGCCCTTGTTGTATCGGTCGGCCTGGGGTTCCTGCGTGGAGTAGAGGATCCCGTTAAGACATTTGTCTTTAGTTCACACATATTTTTTAACGATCACAACCTTCTTGTTTATATGGTTAGTTGAGGATGGTAGGTCGTCCCTCTTTAATGTCTTTAGTTTTTAATTTTGCTTTGACGCAAGCTACTCTAACCCCCTACAATCTTGCATCCAATTTTTAATATAGTTTCTATGATCAAATATGAAAATACAAGAATGTTGGGGGGAGGGGGGGGAGCGGGCGGGAGTTAAGACATTAACGGTTGAGAATAACTCTAAGAGCCAGGCCAAGAAGTTATCTCAAGGAGGGCAGAGGGCAGAAGGAAGAGCCCGACGATGACTGACCTCCTAGTTGCAGGGTTGGAGTGACTGGGAGGGGAGTCCTTGTAGTTTTCCGACATCCTTAGTAATAATCTTAGCACTTTATCGATTTCCCATTTATAATATTTCTGGAAATAAATTATAAATCCATCAAAAGGTTGGGAGAATTGTTTAACATCAAATTAAAAAATAAACATAGCAGTCATAAAGTAAAAGCTTATATAATGTCAACATTAGGAAATGATTATGAAGTAGGGCCAACAACAATACTACCATTATTCTAACTAATTATGTCTATATAATGCAGGTTTTGTGTGTGATTATGATTTTAATTAATAAAAGGTAATTGGTTTAGAACACTAATATTTCATTTAATGTATCAAAATTAAAGATCCTGGCCGACATATATGGCAAATGCACAATCCTCTCTTATGGTCAGTCTGTAAATTAAGGGTGTCAATGAGTAGAGTAAGATCTAGTAGGCCCATAGTTTAATTTTAAGATTCAAATACGAACCCAGTAAATATAAATTGGGTCTAGATTGGATCTCTGTCTATCAATACCCATGAGTCTAAACACCCAATGAACCCAAAACATATGTTTACTTTTCTCCATGATTCAATTGAAGAATTATTTATTAATCGATCTATCTTCAAGTATGCAAGTATAATAAACTCAAGACATCATAACATTATTTATCGTGTAATTCTTCAACCATATATATAAACAATAAATAATTAAATAATAAGTTATATAAATATAATATCATGTTGGGTATATTTTTCAATATCTTGATAGGCAATAATGATTGCTTGGATATTAGTGATAAAATTGAATTTTAAAGTTCTCTAGTATTGAATTTGCTTGCTATAAAATATGTAGATCTAATATTTTTATACGACTATTTTGTAAATGGTATAATAAATTATTTGTTATCTAAAATATTCTGAATATATATATATATATATTTGTGAATTGATCTCAATAATTTTGAAATTTATCTATAAATTATGGCTAAAAATGGAAAATAAAAAGAAAAAAAATTATTTAATTATTTTGATTTGCAGAAAATTGGTCGGGAAAAAAAATATGAGTCTAGGTTTGCCAGAACCGTAACACTGGCTGTGGTCAAGTCTTGAGACCCATGGGTTTTGAATTGTGTTCAATAAACTGGATAGGTTCTATATTTGGTTCTTGAGTTGTGTTCAATGAATTGGATAGAATCTGAGCATAAATTAATTTATTTGAGTCTTCTTTAAATTTGAGTCTAAATAAGATAAAACTCTATCCACTAACAGACCTATCTGCAACCAATCGAATTATACGAGTCCTGGACTTCATATCTAATAGTTAGGGGCTTTTGCATTGAATATGGAGGGAACAATTGCATTTTTTGGATTTTATATATTAAAAAATTTGACATAATCACACTCTTTTTTTTTTTTTTGAGATTTAATGTAATTATATGTTAAATCCTCTGTAATTTGAAACTTTACATTTAGCAATTATGAAATTTGTTTCCATCTAACATATAAGTCCCTTCGTTAGTCGAATTCACCAAATTAGTTATCTTTACTCTCGATTGACTTATTACTTATTTATTATAAATCAAATAAATTTTTTTATGATCAGATTATCTTTATATATTTTCATACATTGATACATGTGAGGAGATATTTCTTAATTGTTATAAGAATAATTTAGTCGGAAAAATTTTTTTGACCAGTAATAAGTTAGTAATAAGTCAATAGATGGTAATCAATTTTTATTCAATTTTTTGTTAATATCAGTAAATTTTGACTAATAGATGAACTTAATGGATGGCTAGTGCTAAATATAATTTTTCAAACAATTAGAAGTTTACATATAATTGCACAAAATTGGAGGGAAGTGTAATTATCTCTAAAATATTTTTTAATTTAATTTTATTTTTGTGATTTTCTCACTTTATATCTCATAAGTTGAAAATTTTCGCAATTTTAATCTCCATGTATATTTTTCGTCCAGTAATTAATAGATCCATTAGCAATCTCATATGCATTTCTATACATTTTTATTAATTATTAAATGAAAATAAATGTGGGGGTTAAAATTGAAAAAAATTAAAATTTATGAGATGCAATGTGATAAAATTAAAATAAATGGGACTAAATTAAAAAAAGGTCATAACATATGGGACTAAAAACGCAAATTTTCTAAATATGGTTACTTAGATCCAAACCGGAGCGACTAAAATTCTATAGGCCCAATAATAATTTACTTGGCCCGAAAACGGTTGGGCTCCATTCCCAGTTTGGTACTGATGCATTCATTGCAACGAGAATCGAAACTCAAAACCAAGCGACAGAAATATCTCCTCTCATTTGAATTTGTAAGTTGTTCTTGTTTCCCATCAAATCAGTTCGTTCTGCGAAGATTCAATTACTGTTCTCTCAATTCATCAATGGATACTCAAAATGTTATAGAGGTGCAGATGCAGAAGATTACGAAAATGAATTGTCTGATATGACTATCTTTGTTTTTTTCTTTTTCAAAAACTTTTTTGGGGGGAATTTTGTTGCAGATAGTAGAGAAGCAAGTGCTGACGGTGGCGAAGGCGGTGGAGGAAAAGATAGACGATGAGATCGCGGCGTTGGATCGGCTGGATGTGGACGATTTGGAGGTTTTGAGGGAGCGGAGATTACAGCATATGAAGAAAATGGCGGAGAAGAGGAGCCGTTGGATCGCACTCCGGCATGGCGACTATTCGGAGATTCCCCACGAGAAGGAATTCTTCTCTGTGGTTAAGGCTAGCGAGCGTGTCGTCTGCCATTTTACCGTGAGAATTGGCCTTGCAAGGTATATTTGCTTCAATATTTGTACCTATACGTGCGTGTGTGTACGATTCCGTAGTTCATGTAATTCTTGTTGTTATAATGATTGGTTGATGTTCTTGAATATTTCAAACTGCAGCTGCTTCTCTTCCATTGGAATAACCTTTTGCTCATGGTCTATGTTAAACACAGGCAAAATAGATTGCAGTGAGCATCAATGTTGAGAGACAGTTTAAAATTATGAGTTTAAGGCTGTAAATTTGTATACCATGATACTTGGTGAGTTTATAATCAGTCGGTTTGTAACTAGAAAGACTTGTATAATGCTATAATGCAGCCAATAGTACATAAATTTTTACTGGCTATGAACTCCTGTATTTTGTAATGCAGCAAGGATCTGCGATGGTTATTTCCTTTTGCCAACCAATATTTGCTGATACCATGACAAGAACTTGTAATAACATTGGGTTCTCTATTTAACGGAAGTGTTTGTTGTTGTAAAATGTTGAAGTGTCTGAAGAATGTAGCGTAAGCTGGAGACTCGAGTATATTTCCTTTGGGTATTGAGTAGATGAAAGTAATTTTCTGATGTAGCTTATTGCAGGTTATGGACAAGCATTTGAGTATATTGGCAAAGCAACATATAGAGACGCGTTTTGTGAAAATCAATGCTGAGGAAAGTCTGTATTTGTCTGAGAAACTCAGGATTGTTGTTCTTCCAACTCTTGCCCTTGTGAAAAATGCTGAAGTAGAGGATTATGTGGTAAGTTATGAGCTAATGTCGATCATATTGAGGTTTACACATTAACTTATATAGCTGTCTGAAAATCAAGATTTTTGCTGCATGAACATTAGGTTGGATTTGGTGAGCTTGGTGGGACGGATGACTTCAGCACAGAGGAGCTAGAGTAAAGGTTAGCTAAATCCCAAGTTATTGTTTATGATGGTGAATCATCATTGAGGGCATCCAAATCTAAAGTTCCATCAAGGAGTGTTCGGCAAAGCTCAACTTCATATTCATCCGACTCTGACTAAAAATACATGGCAATCCATCGCTCGTGGTGATCTTCTGGATGGCAATTTGTTACAAACTTACAACATATAGCCATAAATCATGAATATAGAAAACTTGTTCTCTACTTTTAATCCAACGATGGTGGTAAATTTTGGTTTATTTCTTGTCTATTTGATGCAATTACTGCTATAGGTGGTGGTATTTTGACTGTGCATCCTCCCATTTCATCTCTTCTAGCAGTATTCTAAAGTTTGTGCTAAAGAGGGAGTATCTCTAAATTAAGCTTAACATTGATGGTTGAACTTGCATATAAAGTGCTTCCTTCTACACACATATTCAAGGCTTATATCTATTCCTTAAAGTCAGTCATAACTCCATAAATCACCAAAAGAGTAAACTTCTCGCAAAAGAAAATAGTACATTTTACTTATACTTAATCTACCAACAAATTAAACAACAAAAAGAGGTGATACTGTTGCAAGATAAGTACAGACAACTAATTACTAAGGAGGTTTAATTGCATTTTTAGTTCTATAATCATTGTCATTTGGCATTTCGATTCAATAACTTATCAAAATAATAATTAGTCATATATGTTTTTAATTTTCACGATTTCAGAACAAAATTGGCCGGACTTTTCAAAAAGTTGGCCAGAAAGTGACATCATTTTCTGGCAGATTTTAAAATCGGGCCAATTTTGTCCTGAAATTAGAAAAATGTAAAACATACATGACTAATTGCTATTTTGATAAGTTATTGAATCAAAATGTCAAAAAAAAATAATTACGGAACAAAAAATACATTTAAACCTACTAAGAACTAACCTGCACAAATGTACTGATCAGGATACAAAATTGTGGGATAGGGTGGGTGGGGAAGACAGCATCGATGTTATGATTCACTTGGTCTTGGAAGTAGTGGTAATTGTCTGCATAATTACACACACTGCTTGCTCCACTTGGTCCTTGCAAGAACCCTCTTTCCATAGGGATGGCTATGCAGAAAAGCGTAGTGAGCATGAATGTGTTTAATCATTTTATGGCGAATTTCACCCTGCAAGGTGGTATATATAGTATAATCAATCAAGCTGTTCAAGAAAGAAGCAGAACAGATAACAAATGCTATATACATTGTAAGTAAAAGTTACTTATAAGGAGGCTATTTTATCGTTACCTTGCAGGTTTTCAGTGCAGACTGTGCAACATAGTTCCCGTAGGGATCTTGAAGAACCATCAGGAAGTATGGACTGTTAATGATCTCCTCAACTATCGGTAGCCAAAAATGCTGGTCCAATTCTCTCAGACATTTTTCTACGACGTTGCTTCCATACTTATTTATGGAGAGCAACACGTAGTTCCCAGCGAGTTCTGCCACTAGCTTTGCTGCTACGTGCGGTATTTTCAGGCCCACTATATACTGCACAACGTAATTCCTGAAAGAGAAAAGTATTATTTTAGTCCGCTAAGTATGCCTAATTTTAATTTTAGTTCGATAACTTATGTCCATTTTTGTTTAGGTCCAGTAATTTACGAAATTGCTTACTTTTAGTTTTCATACAAATTTTCGAACAATTTTATCCCTATGAGTGCATATGGACTAAAACTGTTTTTCAAAAGTTGCATAGCGGTAATATCTGTCAGAGGATTAAAAGTAAATAATTCCGTAAGTTACTGGACCTAAACAAAAATGGATATAACTATCGGATTAAAATTTAAATTAGGCATATTTAACGGACTAAAATAATACTTTTCCCTTCCTGAAATGAAAAGGATCGAAATTTGTGGGGGGATCAATGTAGATTTGATATTCATTCACATATTTGCAAGTGGATAAAAGCAAGGGTTACCCATATGGATCTTGAGACAAAACCAGTGCATTTGCTTTTATCTTTGCCATGAGACAGTCGCGTGCTTGGCCATGAGAGTGGGCTAAGCATTGTTGTAGAATACAACATCCGTTTCTGTCAGTGGCAATGCTAAGACAATTATCAGCCACCACGTCCAGAATATCCTGTCAAAATAAGGGATTAATATGCAATCAGACATTATATGCATACATTCATTTATATATACTACACCCACAAATAACTACTGTGTAGAAACAACACATTAATAATACAAAAAGACATTGTATTTAAAAATAGGCGAAACTACAAGGATAGGGATTAACCAGTACTTTTAGTCCTCGGAATTTTCAACTAACCCCAAAATTGAATTTTTAAAATCGAAAAGACTCAGATATATTAATCCTGTAAAACAGAAGACTAAATGTATCGAATCTTTTCAATTTTTATATTATTTTGAAATTTTTTCATAAAGTAGAGCACTAAAAATATTTAACCTATTATACTATGGGATTAAATGTACAATTTTGTCTTAAAAAATAAGTATAAAATTACCAAATCTACTCTAGGGGTAAATTCTTTAGAAAAATACTCAATATCATCCGCACAAACTAGTAAAAAAAAATTGTATCGGTATCATGTCTATCGGTCTAGATCTATAACAGATTTAATGTCCCAAAAGGAACTAAAATCTAATATTTAGTAAACAATGTATAGACTAGTTGGTATATTTAATTAGGCCCACCAAACGAGTTAACAAGGATGGCAAATATCTCATGACATACAGAAGTACTGCCTCAGTTTCATGACAATGTAAGTATGAAACAGCACGTTAACATTAATTCTCCATATATAAACATATGATTAAAGTGAATTAGACAGCCTTATTTTACTCAATATGAGGCAAGCTAGCTGTTCTTAATTAGCAATCACACACACACATACCTTGTTGTCTTCAGTAGAGAAAAGCTTGAAGCAGTGTTGAATGACATTATGGCCATTGGTGTTTCTGGTAAGAGGAACTACAATCCGCCTCAAACCCGACATAAGCAGCGACCTTTGCTCTCGAGTCCTCAGATGCTCAAGCAATTTCAGCATAGCTCTACTACTGCAAGTTAATTAATATTCAAACACAACCCAGAATTATTACAACATTAGTTAATGCACTCTCCCACAATTCAGATGACAAAAGACCACACAGTTTGAGTACAACACATCGATACGTATACGTACCCATGATTGTCCAGACAGATCGGTACGAGGTTTAGCTCATCTCTGATCACCAGCAGAAGCAACGCTTTCATCTGTTCTTGGTTACAAACCTCGAAAAGCTTCTTAACGAAGTAACTCCCAGATTGATCCATCATCAACTCAGCAACATGATCCTTAATCTCTTCGAAAATCAGTTCGATTTCTTCCGGACTCCCTTCCTCCAACCTCCTCTGCAACAACTGTCGACGTTTCTGATCCTTGGCAACGAGCAGTATGTTGTTCCCCCTGAGACACTGCAGCATCAACGAAAAATTGCTGGGCTCATGAATTCCATATGTCGGCAGCATTGTCGTGTAATTTCTCATTCTTGAATTCACATAATTATATTCAGTAAATCTCCGTCGACTGTTATTCGCAATACCCAAATTGTAATCAGAAACTCCATTCACAGACAGCAGATCCAAATTCACAGGATAATCTTGGGGCTGCATGTAGATTTCCATATTCTGCCCTCTGGCGGCGGACTGAACCCTCATTCTGAGAATAGAACCACCACCGCCGCCGTGAACCGGCGAGATCGCGTTGACGTCGGAGGTGGGTGGCGGCGGAGAGAATCTGTAGAGGCGATTGAGTTCAGATTCGAGGGCAAAATCGTAAAGGGTTTCAGGTAAAGTAGGGTTTTCGTTTGCGGTAGCAGCATTCAGATGGTGATTCTTCCACTGATCATAGAGATCGGAGAGAGCAGCGGGCGGCGGGGCATGGTGGTTTTTCTCCATTAAGAATCTTGGAAATCTGGTGAGAATTGGTAACTGATTTGATTTGGGGGGATAGGTCATGATGAGGTTTTAAGGATGTTGTAGGGTTTTTAAGGAGATTTTTAAGGATTTTAGTTGCAAGACAGAAAGAGTCTCCAACGATGAAAACATGTAGCTGTGTTAGCACAAAATAAGGTAACTTTTATGAGGGGAAAGATAGTCAAACTTTCATGGTATATATATATACACATATATCTCATGCATGCAATTCAACTTCATCATCATAAATTCACACATCAAATTTCGACTAAATTCACTGTTTTTTTATTTAATTTTTTTTAAGATTCACTTACCAATTATTAGTAATTAAGTAGAGGGTTGTAGGGTGATTAATTATTAATTTTAAAGAATATTAGGTGCATTTGCACATCGATAAGAAAAAATCTTTTGTCGTATCAATTTTTGAATATTCAAAAGTACTCTTAAATTATTTTCTTCCCTTCAAAACAAATTTAGTTAGAATAGCAATTTTCAAAATTATTAATAATCTCACAATTTTATAATTTTTTTTTCTCTCACCCACTATTCCATGTTTCTCTCCCTGCAAACTCCTTCACATTTGTTTTTCTTACAAACTCCTATATTTTAATAAAATTATAATTATAATATTTTTTTTTTCTATCAGCTCAGCCCACGTTTCTTTCTTCTCACAGAACTTTTTTCTTTTTTATCATAATTTTTTTTCTCTTCATCTTACATCATAATTAGTTATAATATGAATGAATTAATGTTCTTTAGTGGGAAATTGATACAACACGGAGGTACATTGTTGCACTTTAAAAAATATAGGAGGATAAATTATTATTTTTTTTTATAGGAGGATAATTTGCTCATTTACAATATCATAGGGAGGTAAATTACATATATATATGGTTATTTATGGAATAGTATAATGTTATTATACATATAATAACATCTTTTAAAAATTCATTTTAGTCACCAATATTATTTGAATTCAACTTTAAAATAATTCAATTATCTTTTCAGTTCACTTTAAATTAGTTTCGTTTTTGGGTGATTTTTTTTTCCATATTAATAAAACCTTTTTCTATTTCTTCATTTATGAAAAGCTATTTTACTCCCTTACTTTTCATTCTTAATTGCAATTTAGTCTCTTGCAGATAAATTTTAAAAATTTATAAATATTTTTAATTGAAAGCATTTATAGTTAGATAGGTAACTTAAATAATAACTTGATTAATGGCATATGAACACTATGCAATGTTTGTGAATATAATGAACTTCTTGACATTTTCAAATAAAAGAAACAACACATGAATAACTAGCTAACATAAATGTCTTTTTTTTATTATTAAATTGTAACTTAGGTCATTTGATATTTTTGTCCACTAATTTTACAGGATAGTATTTTTCTACATTGTTTTCTTAATTTTTGCAATTCAGTCATCTTTTTTCTTCGAAATTCACCTCCGCACCCAAGAAGGGGAACTCTAACAAAAGAAATAACTGAATAAAAAAGATGTAGAACAAAAATACTATTCTTGAAAGTCAAAGGATAAAAATATTTGAAAATAGGCCAATAGAAATAGTAGCCTCAATTTTAAAACGTCACTGTGAAAACACATGCATTTTTCGGTGAGAAGATGGGGAAAAAAAAAAGATTGAAATTATAAAAATTAAAAAAATATAGGACCAAAATGCTATTTTAGAAAATTAAAGAACAAAAATAATAAACAACCTAAATTAAAGGACCAAAAATTGACACCCCATCCAAAACCTTATATGCATGTCCGTGCTCTATATACCAACATATCCTGACCCATTCACAAAAATTTAGGGCATCTCTTTATTTTTAAGGCCATATTTAGCGGGCAAGATTGGGTTGGATATCCATATTAATCGAGCCTATGTGTCGTTTACAACTTTCGGATCTGGCCTGCTATCATTTTTTAGGGCCCAATATTGAGCTATATTGTACCAAAAACTAAATCCCACCAATACTGCTCGGATTCTAATCTTGGTGGCCAATGGGTTGCCTCTCCCTTTATTTTTTGTTCTTTTTTATTTACCCTACAAGTCTTGGACGAAATTTTTGCCCCCATTTTCATTCCTCTATCACCCTTATTGTGTCAGTGCAATTAACGTGCTGACACTTTAATTATATGACAACTATAATATATATTAGCTTATTATGCTATTAGTGCAGTCTTCATTCAATCCAATTTGAACGGAAATCTTTCATAAGAAATTAGTTGATGATGATCATTAATTTCTAACACAACCCTTTTTGTCTAGATGCATGCATGAACATAGATAGACGGAAAGAGCCCAAAAAAGGAAATGTTGACATGAAAAATGACTTTAATTTGAATGCTTTTGGGGGGTTGTGATGATGTAAAGGAAACATATCCGGCAATGTTAAAGTTGGCTGCCTTATGTCCGGTTAGCGGCCTAAAGGAGGGGACAACATTGTTAAAAATTTATACAAAAAAATAATATACACACACATATAAAGCATGTATGAAATAATTGAAAAAAATACACGTTATCAGTTTAATTGAATGCATTTTCAGGTTATATTAACAGTTTCGACCATTTTTGTCCTCCATATATGAAAATTTTTAAGATTACAGGATAATAAATTCATATAAAATTAAAATTAGGCGTAATTGCAAAAATAGTCCTGTAAGTAAGGGGGGGTGGCGTTCTCGGTCCCGTAACTATAGGACTGGCAATTTTAGTCCCGTAAGTTTCAAAAAGTTCGCAATTTTAGTCCTCCGCACAAATCTGGCCAATTTTTGGACAATTTTACCCTTTTCCAGCTTTAAAATGTGCAGTTTAGTTCAGTTTCAATTATTTTGCATTCTAATGCATATTTTCCATTCATGCTCGCCAAGAATGGTATCAGAGTATCAGCCATTAGTGAAGATAATATCTCTACCAGGAGAGCTTGGTGACTATGGGTCTGTCTCACAGAGATGGATAAAGTCAAGTATCCATTCAAGATTTTCTCAAACAAAGTGAATGGATCATTCCTGTTAAATTCCATGACAGGAAAAAACACGGAGTTTGCTGAAAGCTTATTCGAAAAGAAGAGGATGTTAATCTGGGAAAATAAGCTGCCGACAACCGAAGCCACAAGGATGAAGACGTGCAACATGTTGCATGTTGGGCAATGGCATAACCATCTGTGCCCTTGCTGCGAGAAACAAGAAAAGCCCCTATTCGGGACAAATATACGGATCACGAAAAATAAACCCGAACCAGACCAAGATAAGAGAAAGAGAAAAATTTTTACCAAGAGAAGTAAAAGTTAAATGATGTAAAAAATCGAGAGGATAAGACTGTCGGCAGAAAACAACAAAAGCCAACAGTCAGCAAAGCAGCCAGCTGGAAATCATGTGACCGACAAACCATTATGACAGACAGCTGGAAATCACAAGGCGTCATTTGAAAAAGACAAGGTAATGACGGAAGCAATGACGACGTCAAAAAATCAAGTTGGAGTCCGAGTTTGAAGTCCGCGGACGCCTATAAATAATGTGGCAATGAAGCAGAAGGGGATCATCAGAAAAACTTCTCCTACTCTTCAAAGCATTATTCTGAGTGTTTTCAATCTTTCAGTTTATGGGGGTTTCCCCAATGAGTATAGTCCTCTATCCTATGAGAGGCTAAAACAGTTGTCTCCTCCAATGGAGGAATAATATATATGTAATATTTTCTATATTTCTTCAATAAAAAGTTAGGCTTCTGTTCAATTTGTTTATCCAAAACTTTATTAAGTCCCAATATTGGAGTCCCTTTCACGCCCGAAGGTAGGAAACGAAATAGGGCTGTGCTGTTTGTTGCTGAAGGAGTCAAGTACCTGCGAACCATCTACTGCGATAGTGTGGTTGGAAGAAGTCCATAAAATCGAGGACTTGGAATACCCGGGAACAAGGCGGTCGAAAAAAGGTATGAATTTATGAGGGCTTAGTTTATTTCGGAAGCATGTTGGGCCAAACTTGAAGCATGATAGGGGCTAAGGTTCATTTTTCGCTAGAAGGGCAAAATGGTCCTAAAATGGGCTGAAGGACCAAAATTGCAAAAATACGAAAGATACAGGACCAAAATTGCCACCGCGATAGTTAGAGGACCAAATTTGCCATACCCCTATACATACAGGACGAAAAATGCAATATTGCCTTAAAATTACTACTCCATGTTTACAGGATTAAAGTTATAATTTTTTTTTATTATTTAAAATTATATATTACATTATAAATAAATGCATATATACTTGCGCGCCTTATATACATGTGAGGCACATATATAGTTAACGTTCCTTTTTAAGTATACAAATAACATAAATCTTATACGCTTGACTTATATATGTATGGTAAGTGTTGTATTAAATTAGCAGTCGAAGCACATGTGATACATATGTGTATAATTCAAAATCTTGTTTATTTTTTAGTTCAGTTAAATAAAACAAATTCAAGATAAAATAAATAATTAGTTAAAACTGACAAAATAAATTAATATTGAATACGCATGAATCGAAAATTTTATACTGTAATAACATATCTGAAGTTAAGTTTGGAGAAATTAATATCTCATTCAGTATCTTAGGGTCAGTACAACTTTCGTCCCATTAGTTATAAGATTCTCATTGATGGTCCTATGCGTCAAAAAATTCTCACATTTACTTTTTTAATTATATTTTGTTAGTTTTTTGACGAAAAACCGCACAACCACCTTTTGGATAACAGTCACGTGCTTAGCACATGACACTTTGACGGAATCTAATAAATGACTAATAGTAATATTTGTTTTGTAATTTATGAGACCATTATTGAGATTATTATAACTAATAAAACGAGTGACGCTAAAATAGAATGAAAACTGCTATTGCATTAGTGTTTGCATTGTTTAACCACTTAGAAAACGATTTAATCAGTCATATATTAGAATCTGTATAAATGAGGCGCAATATATATATATAAAGGTTTTGTTTTCTTAAAGATTTTATAAGAACACCCAAACCAATTAAAAATGTATGCTATTTTTAAAAATTAGGTACAAATAAAATTTCACAGGTTATAAATGCATAAGAGTGACGAAATGGTCAATGTTTTCCGTTATCTGACGACATTAATTATATTGTTGGCCTAGGAATTATGAGTTTGTTGACGTGAAACAATGACTAAGACAGCCTCAAACCTCGTCAACTATCTTATAATTTCGGCATTATTGCACTTTTGATCCATGAAATAAGAGTTTAATATATTTAATTTTTTATTTTATGAAATTTTAAAATAATATTAAAATTAAAAAAATTCGACACATTTAGGACCAATTAAAAATATCACAACACAGATAACTAATGTATAACACCCTATACTATGAGACTAAAAAATATAGTTTCGCCCATAATATAAGTTAATACAAGCAATTTGAATCATTGATTAATACAACATCGCTTTCATAGCTTAATTGAACAATATTACCAATGTCTTAATTTCTTTGACATGTCATTTAATTCCACGTACTAGTACTCCTATCTAATAATAAAAATTATGAGATAGTGGATGGGTAATTATCGTTCTGGAATCCAATGTGGCAACAATGGGCTAAAATGAGTCGAGACGACTCGCGAGTCCAGAAGTTCCATTATAGGCGTAAAGTTAACACACCTCGGCACCTTGTACTGATTTATGGAAGCTCCCCTTGAGATTGCATAGTCCATTAACTCTTCAAACGTCCCATTTTTCACGACGCGGATCTCCAATGGCCCAATTGAGTTGTCTGAGACCCGACATTGACGATAGACCGAGTTGAGCGACTCCTCCATGGCTAGACAACATTGATCTAAAACCTCATCACTAGCCGAGGTCTCCGAGTCCTTTGCTAATAGCTCCCAATATATCACGTAGTGGCCTGGGATAGTTTTCGTGTCTGCATAGCTCGTGTACTCGACCACACTCGTATTGAATTTTTGGAGCAGTTGGGAAGCATTTTCGATTGCTGCTTGCAGTTCGGCCTCGTCTGTTTTATCTGAGTCAATACTGAGGAGCACGTTTTTTCGTCTTACGAACTGGAATTGTGGGGCCGAGTTATGGAATCTAGTGACACGAAGGATGTCTCCTACTCGGTATCGATACAAACCGGCGTATGTGGTGATAACTAGCTCGTATTCCTTGCCAATTTCCACGTTCGCTAGGTCAACCGGCTGAACCGGGAGACCAAGCCCGGGTGAGTTGGGTTCATGTGGCAAGAACTCGAAGTAGGCCATGTTTGGCATGATTGTGTAGGAAACTTCGGATGGACTGCACATGGGGTTGAGATTGAGCCCAAAATAGCACTCCGAGGATGCGTACATCGTACACGCCTTTGGCAATCCGCCGCTGTAGTAATCAAGGGTCGGGATGTATTGGGCCATTGCGCCGGTAACAATCACCTCAAGATATTTCGTGTTGGGCCAAATTCTTGTAATAATTCTCTCCCAATTGTCCTTCTCGCACTCCCGGGCGATGAAATCCGCCAAGTCCGGGTCGGGCCGAAGAACCCGGGTCATGCATTCACGGAGTGAAATGTCCGTCACTTTCGGGTTGAGCGACCCTGTTCGGATATCATGTGTGAGTTGTTGCCAGTTGAGCTGGAGGAACCGGATCGCCCGGAGGAGGCCGGAGGCGAACACTGCCCCGACCCGGAGCACTTGTTCACGCTCATAAAGTCCGCACAGCATTTGAGCGTACATGCTTTGGAAGGAGTCAGGACAGAGGATGGCTTCATTCGGACTGGTGTAGACATTGTACGGGTCGTAGGGTCGGGTCTTGAAGTGGTCGCTTTTGTAGTAGCTGGTGAGTACGGGTCGGGCTACCAGCCCTCCCGGAGTCCTTGTCTCGGACTTTATAAACAAGAAGTAAAGCGCTTTTCCCTTGTCCAGCCCCTTCACGTAACTGTTCCATACAAAAACCATGCACTCAATATATAAGAAAATCTCTCTCTCTCTCTCTCTCTCTCTCTCTCTATATATATATATATACATACACACACATATCTATTCTAATGTACTTACAGGTTCATAACAGGCATGAGAAGACTGTAAAGAAGCTGACGACGATCCAGTTCTTCTTTGATAGTGGGCATGAGCTTTCTTTCTCCAGCTGAAGTTCCAGAGCTGTAATGCAAATAATAAATAAATAAATAAAATAATTTTCTACGTCATAATGTCGTTAATAGTATACCGACGTTCTTAGAATATTGTAGCTTAATTTGTAGATAATTAATCACCTGGTAAGGAATTCAGAGATGGGGTGAGAAGATAGAATGGGAGAACGATCGCCATTAGCTATTCTTTGGATCAACGGCTGGAGATCTTCGTAGGTGACTATGGGGACTTTAGATTTGAATGTCTCCCGGTCTGTTGCCCCGTCGAGACTGAAACCCTTTAGATATTCGGTCTCTGCATTTCGGGTCAGGATCTGATCTGGG
>NC_026154.1:15429281-15440043 GCF_000512975.1 Sesamum indicum
GGGTCATCTCTTCGATGAACTGAAGGGCTTTCGCGTCTTTTTGGCGGGCTGGAGTACCCATTTGAGTGGAAGATATCGGGTCAATCTCCATTGAGTGCAGAAAATTGTGTTCGTCTGATTTCTAGAGAGAGAGAGAAAAAGGTGGTGATTGGTGAGTGGTGAGGAGTGGAGAAGGGGAAGAGCAGCACTTATACAAGGAACGAGGGGAAGTAAAACAAGGGCACAACGTCATGTGACACGTCATGGTGGGCCCACATTACGAAAAGAGAGAAGGAAAGTCAGACGCGACAAAGCGGGGGTAATATGGTAAATTCAGATTGTCGGGCGAAAGAAGGACAAGGATGGCCCAGAGATGGAAGCTTTGCTCCAACAAGACGGTGCATGTGGACCCAGCTCTGTTCCACGTCAGCATACGCCCACCCAACCAGCAAGCTTTTCTTGGGTCAACTTGTTGGTCTACGACAGCGATTGGCAGGCGACGGGGCAGGCAATTCCTACTGTTGCAAGACTTGTATACGCATCAGAATAGCAGGAGGAATACGTATTTGAGGCAGCATGTGGGTAATAATGCCGTATTCAACTACGTATTCGTATCTTACGGGGAATAACAACATGCTTACGTTGTTTTTCAAGTTTATTTCTTTGACTACATTAACATAGTTTGACTGACTACGTATTAATCACTTTTTCAAGTTTAGTTCTTTGACTACATTAACATAGTTTGACTGACTACGTATTAATCAATTGCCCCTTGTATAATAGATGTGACCGGCCCCCGGGTATTTAGCCTATTTTATGAAGTTTTTTTACCTATCCCACTATATTCACCACATTTAGACAACTCCTCAATTTATTTTATTATTTTAGAGTTTTTACCATTGTCCATTTAAAATTTTAATATGTATAAATTTATCGTAATTATTCAATTATTTTGATATATATTGTTCAAATAAAATTGTGCAAGTGCAAAACACCTATAAATACAACATTCCATGCAGCAAGTACAAGTTTTGCTACCATTACCTATATACTAAAGCCACGGTAAATAGCTATTTTTAACCATAATAAAAAAAATAATACAAAATTTTAGTTTATCCACCATAAAAATTATTGTTATTATGAAAAATATTTTTGTCATGACTAAATATTTTAACTGCACCCACAAAATCACGATAAAAAATTATTGTATGGTCATGATCAATTATTACTTACTATAATTATTTATTTTTAACTATTGTAATTAACTATGTAGCATGGTTAAATATATACTTCTTCTAATATACTCTTAAGTTGATTTTCGTCTCTGAATGAAAACGTGTTTTCTTATAGCGGAGTAAATATAATTCTGAATTTAGGTTGCAAAATGCTACTGTGATTATTATAAACTTATTATGAAATTGTAATAATTAAGTTGTAGGTAGGGAAGCAATAATAGTTGTAAGAATTTAAGGAAGTAGAGTAGTGGTAAATCATCCATGCATGCTCAATGTCTGAAGCTATAGCAACAAGGTGGTTTTGCTCATTTCCAGCGCACTTCCTGCCTTCTGTCTGTCTTGACTCTTCACCTACCAATCAAATCTCTGAATAGATTGTTCGTGTGCGTGTGTCTGTGTCTGTGTGCGTTTTTATCCCAGTTGACTTTCTCAAATTGAATATTTGGGAGTCCGACATATTTCAAAAACATTAAGTCTATGTTCCATATATATGTGTATATATAAATAAGTACTGCAACAATTATTCGAAATCATTTTATCCAAATCACATTTGGTTGAGAACTAAATTTATCGTACAATGTGTGAAATACATTTGTCATATAATTTATCATTTTTACTTTAATTATGCGATAAGTATATTTGTTTGTCTTGTACTTTGTTCAAATTGAGCAAACCTGATATGAATTAGAATTTCTCCCTGTACATAATGGTTTGAGGCCTGAGTTGGGAGTTAGGTTTAGCATCCAAGTCAAGTCACCCGATTTATTTGTGGTCACAAAATCGGTCTAAACAGCTTCATGTAAGTCCTGGTTATAATTACTCGGTACGTAAATTAATCAACTTAAAAGTATTAAGAATCATTATACTTGTAAAAATCACAACCAACAATCGTTACACGTCTGTAACAAGGATTATTCATCAAAGTGGAGAGGGAAAAAAATATCGAATTTAAAATAAAACCTTTTCTGGAGACCTTTTCCATAAAAAAATCAGAGGATTTGATAGACCGATTTTTTCAAAAATTAAATAATAACCTCTGAGCTAAGTGGGCCCACATAATATAAAATTTTCCATGTATTATAATTATTTATCTAATTATGATAATTAATCATAATTAAATATTATTATTTTAATAGTATTGGAAAACAATTAAACAATTTAACTAGGGTCCCCATATTATACGACAGGGACTTTTCCTCGTGGAAAACTAATTAAAGTATGCATATTTGAGAGCATTACGTATCACATTATGCACGCAAATTAATACTTTGTTGTCCACATCAAACATCTATTTTTTGCCCAACAATCTTCACATTCATCTCCTAAATTCCGTTACCGGTCAAAGCTGAATTATAGCAAAACCCAGTTGTACTTTTCCTTCTTTTTCCGTTGGCTAATTATAGCTAGCTAGCACATTGTTTTTTCATAATTGTAAATATCTTTTTTATTATTGAAAATTTTATAGGTATTTTTTTTATTTTAATATTTATCTAACAACGAATTCTTTATTAAATTTTATTGGATTTTTAAATAATTTTTGTAGTGATTTGATCAAAAAAAAATTTATTGAATTGTATATTATTATTTATACTTTTTTTAATAGGTTTCAAACATTTCTTTAAAAAATGCAAGGGTAAAGCTGTAATTTGCATTAAATACAATTTACCCCTTGTATTAATGAAAAAGTGCAAAAGAATTTCTGTGAAAAAACAAAATACAATTCCGTTACAAGGGGGTGAATTGCACTTTATTTTTTCACGGGAACTTTATTGCACTTTTTCATTAACAAGGGGAGTAAATTGCATATATCCCCATTAATTTTCATTCCACCATCTAAGGGCGACATAATTATTTTGGATAATTACAGTTTAGAATTTGGTGTAATTACACATAAATTTTCTATAGTTTAAAAAATTACATCGAATGCCTCAAACATTTGTTCTCTTCCAACAAATTGATCAAAGTTAATGCAAATTTCTATTATTAGAAAAAAATTAAAATTAAAATTCATATTTACCATCGATTGACAACTACTGACTAATTGCAAACAAACAAAAAAAATTTCTGACCAAAGTAAACAAAAAACAATTGAGCCATAAATATACAATTACATCAATAATTCAATATATCAAATAATTGAGCAATATATTAATTCAATAAATATAATAAAGAATTGTGGAATAAATTACAATACATTCATATAAAAGTGAGATAAATAGCGATAGTTCAATAAAATTTGAATTCATAATTTTGAAGGTTCGTAAAACTTTAATCTTAAATGCTAAAAGAAAACATGATGGGACATTTTCTTCATTCAAAAACAGTAGAATATAAGTTGTAACCGACGGTTAGGTTTTGTGACTGTGACCCAAAGGTTGGGGTCTATCAAATTTCAAAAAGAAGTTGCACTTTTATTCTTTCTTTTCTATTGATGAATTGATCCCTCAGGGAAAATGGCGGTCCTGCACCGACATAGCTGTCAATTTGGCATCTACTCTGTGAAAGATGGGACAAACGTGGAGGCACAGAAGCTATGAAGGACACTTCAAATTCGCTTTCCTCACGTTTTCTTGTTTTACTTGTTAAGCGCAAACTACATTCATCGTTTTTAAAAATATGAAATCAAACACATACAATTAAGCGCATATTTAACTTGCAATAAATTAATATTCTGAATATTCATTTTGAATTGCAAATCAAATTTTCAAACTATTTTTTTTTAATAATCATTTTTAAAATTCCAGTATGTTGTGTAAAAAGCTAAAATCTATTGTTTTTAATCCCAAATAATTATTTCTTACTTGATTGTTGATTATGTTTCTTAAATATTTTAATTCACTTCATTAACCAATAATTTACTTTTAATGATTTTTAATAAATGTTTTTAACTTGTAGGTTTTAATTTTTTGAACACTAGTTGTCGTGATAATATAATAATTAATTTTTTATATTTTAAATTATATCATAAATAAAAATAAAATATATATAAACCAATAAATCATATTTAAAAAATAATAAAATAAAACCAACTTAAGATATTATTGATATAATAAAAGAATTGGTTTAGTACTGTTAAACCGACATGTAGTCACTTTTATTGTAAAAATAATAGTAATTATAATTAATTTTTAAAATTATAATATTTAATATATATCATTAACCGTCGTTTATGAGTATATAATACTTTTCTTTTTTATAGTTTCTATCATAAGAATGATGAGTTTTGCAATTTAGCTACAAAAATTATAAGATCAAATTAAGCTTAACTCTTTTGGTAGTTTTTTTTTTTTTTAAGTCAAATTGGTTTCTACCGTTCTCGAGCTGAGACTCTTAAATCAAATTATTCAATACTCGATTGAAATTAATTAAATAAAATTATTTGAATTTGATTTGTTAAACTTAAAAAATCAAACTTAAACAAAGTATTTTGTTCAATAAGCACTCAAACTCAATTTCATTAGTGCAAAAATAATAACATATATCTCAATAATATCAAATACGTCAGCTCAATTCATGTTTAATCAAACTAAAACTCATTTGAGCTAGATTAGAGTAATAATAAAAATTAAATTCAAATTCAATTATTCAAATGAGATATTAATTCAAATAAACTTGAATAATTATGTATTCGCCTCAGCTCGGACCACTCACAACCCTACGAGTGGCAATCAAATTCAAGTTTTCGGGCTTCAATTTTTATTTTCTGAAATAATGTTTAACGTATATGTATTAAACAAAATTAAAAAATATATGAGATATCCTCGAATAAAGATAATAGCGTATTTATGTAAATAATAAAACTATTTATATAAGCACATATATTTTATAATTTTTTTTGAGTTATGTTATATTTTAAAATCAAGTTGTTAAAACTATTCAATAAAATAAAATTATTAAACTTATAAAATATTAATATTCTTAATAATTGAATTTTGTAATTAATATGAATGAAGCGGAAGGTATTTGTGTATTTTATTTCTTCTGCTCTCCTAAAATTATATCTCAATTTTTTGATAAATACTTTATTAATACCAAAAACTTTTAAAGACCTCTAAAAAAAATAAATTCAAGAGCCGATTGTTGGAAATTGCATTTTGTAGACTTCAATCTCGAAACTCCCAAATTTGCTGGGAGTTGAGACCTTTAGATTGGGCTAATTTCAATTCAACTTCTCTGAAAATATAAAATTATATTTTTATAAAAAAAATTCATAGTTAAACGTACAATCCTCTTTAAAGGTTGACATCAGTAAAAATATATAATTTCTTTTATTTTGTCTCTTATTTATTATTTTTATACTTATAAAAAGATAAATATAATATATACTATATCCATATCTATACTACATAAAAAAATATTTATAATATATTTTAAATATATAAAAAATTTATTTATTATATACGTATAGGAATAATTAGTGTATATATATACTGAACGAAGTTAATATTATTATATTTTTTTCTTATTTATATAAAATTATTATATGTTTGATAATGGATAAAAAAGTTATGTAATTTTGTTTTAATGTCAGTATTTTTTGTTCGAATCTCAATAAAATTGATAAATGTAAATGGTGAATTTTTTAATGGGTATAAGTGTAATTTCGGCAACTTGTTTTTGGAGGAGGTGTAATTTCACAATTTTAAGTGTAATCAACCCTTACCTATAATATAATTTGTCTGATTAAATTAACTGCACGTGGAAACTAGAGAGCGACAAGAAGGAACTCTCGCCGGCGGTACCGGAGGCGCTCGTCGGCTGGCGCATAAGACATTGCATCGGCGGCGTCGTGAGATCGAAAATGGCGAGCGCTCTATACTGAACTTTTTTCTTCTCTAGTAGTACTGCTTTATGCCTTCTCTCCGTGTATGTGTGTGTATAATGGAATTGAAGTGTGTTTGGACTTTGATGTTTAATTTGTATAACTGAACTATGCCGATTTTCTGTCTCCAAAACAAGTTGATAAGTGGTATCGTAAAAGAACAAAGTTATACTGAATCTCGTACTGGTTTATTAATCATTTTAACTGATCCTCTTTATCTGTACCTCCGGGAATTAAAAATCAGTTTCCGATTATTAGACGAAGAAGTGCGATTTCGATTTTAGTTGGTTGTTCTGCTTCTAGACCTTAGCCAAAACGATTTGCATAATTAGATTAAATTATCTCTGAGTCTCATACTTTCTTTCAGTTATCATGCTCTTTCTCAAATGTCTTCACTCACATTGATCTGGTTAGTTATTTTCTGATTGCAGATTGCAGTGCATCACTTTTGCGGATTCCTCTTTCGCAAATTTCTGAGTTCATCCGGAATCTGGCTCTGTTGTGGCTTACTAGTTTGAAACTTTTGCTCCCCAGTAATTGAGAAACAGATAGTTCTTCTTATGCAATATATATTACTATGCCTGTAGATATTACCTGCATTATGTACTTGCAGGTGGGAAGAGAAGCTTGAGACATACGACTTGCTACAGATGATTTCTGGTAGAATTCATTGGTCCTTAAGCACGCAAGTTGTGGCATAAGAACTTTTTTGATGCATTTGATGCTGAATGTGGCTCGAGCGGAAAGTGTCTTTGAAGTTCCAGCCGCTGTAGATGGAAATTTTGAAGGTACTGAGATATGGAGACAAACATATTTTAAATGTGAGATACGGAATAAACATATTCTAAATGTAAATAATTCAATTTTGTATATCGTAGGAGCCTAGGAGGCATTGCTTGGTGGAGACTCAGAAGCATCATTTATAGTTGGCTTAATTCACTAAGACACATGGTAGTTATGCTCGGAATTTAGTTAGACATGTACAATAGCATCGCAGAGTATTTCAGTTTTCTCGATGTCGTGAGTACTCTTCAGAAACTTTTGGAACACACTCAAGGATTTTGAAAATGTTGCCACCAAATCAGAGAGAATTTTCATTTGCGTGCAAGAACCGAGAAAAGTACACATGTGCATCTACTCCAAACTCAAATGGTATGGAGGAGAAAAGTTATTTCTGCTTTAATTGTAGCTTACAATGGAAAAATTCTTCGCTAAACACTAGCTTTGAAAATTCTTGGAGGGAGGGAGGTTGAGGGATAATGAAATGTCCAAGCTAATGATCCTGCCATCTGTGAGACTGAATGATAGGATGATTTTAAATGGTGAGACCAACTTATTTATCAGTTATCACCAGATTCAGGAAACATGGAAGAAGAAGCTTAATCTCAGTCGAAAGTCATTTTAGTTTACTTCAAATGTTACTAAGAGTCTATGATTAAGTTAAAAAAATCTATTCTCATTCATTTATATTATCATTATACTATACGTAGATCCTAATTTCTGTTTATTTGAGTTCCTAAGATTTGGCTTTACCCATTTAATGATTTAATAGTCTGGGAAAAGAGCACCTAACGAAGGCAACTGCCATCCTCATTGGGATTTGGGAAAACTGCCAATATCAGGTTGATATGATTGCATCTCCATCAAAAGAATCAATCCTTTTCTATGATGAGGTAGGGGTATGCAGTCAATTCATATGTGATTCCTGGATCATCTTGACTTGTACACTTCTTTCCTGGCGAAGATCTCAGTATCGACCATTAAAGCGGTAAAATCATGATCTTTGTATCATTTATTTCCATTAGTTTTCCTGGATGGAAGCACTAAAGCAAATTATTTCTCTTTATTGGGGGATTTTTCAGAGGGGCATGCCCTCTTCTCATACATTTCTGGATGAGTCTTTTGCAAATTTCTTGTAAGATATTTCCTTGACAAGAGGCCTTCAAAAAACTTATTTTCTCATAACTGAATATTAGACTTAGTTTACATCCTGAATGATTTCCTTTATATATAACTCAAAAAATATAACTGTACGAGCATGGTGTATTGTTATGAACAACTATATGCTCATATTCTGTTGTTGCTTTGCTAGTTATTCATTGCTTTTGTGCCATTTGACAGGTCAAAGTTGATGGGTTGCTTATGAGATTGAGGGACACTGAACTTAGTGCACTCTCCCTGAGAGTGTGAAACTGTTTATTCTTCGAGAAAGCGGCTGGAGAGAAGTGACGTTTCAGCCCTATTATCGGAAGTAATGTTCTAATTTTCTCTTATATCAGTGCATAAATTTCATCTTTCGCGTGACCTATTAAAATTTAGTAGTGTTTCCTAAATACTCTCAAGCGATCTGCATTTTTGCAACTCAAGATACTGTTAGATTTTGGTTGCCAATATACTCTTGCTGCATCATTGATTGTTTCAATTGCTATAAATTAATTTAATCTTGGAAATTTGAACCCTATCCACTTGAATCAAAATTTGTATCTTCATTCCTCTAAATAATTGCTGCAGAAAGGATATGCTACCGATCTGCTGAATATTGTGAACCTAGTCTCATCAAATCGCAAGGCTACCTGTCATCAATTGCAAGGCCCAAAAAGTTTAATCATAATGAAAATCCTGTAAGAAGTAAGCCTCAAGATAATTTTATGGCTGTAGAAACCATAACCCATTTTCTTGAAGAATTAGAAAAGCAAATGATGTTATAATCTATTTACATTTTAAGAAACCATAACCTAGGGGAGGAAAAAGAAGACTCGTTCATGATGTGATACTACAGCTAGAGACTTTCGACTTATTATTCTTTAATGTTTGTTATTTCAATTCTGATTTGCTAAAATTTCAAGGAAACCATAAGCTGACTGAAATTTATTTGCACTGTGTCTGATGCTTCAAAATACACTTTTCCTCTAAAAATTGCTGGTAAAATGCAAAAGGTAAATGTGGTGAGAGCCTCCAGCAACTGGGAGTCCGGATAGGTTCACAAGCAGCCATATATGAGAAAAAGTGGCCTCCGGTGAATAACTGAAAACATCTATAGTTTTAGATATTGCAGTGAAAAGGCTTTGCTTGAAATTGTAAGGGCTTGAAGAAACAATAATTGAGAGGTGAGCTTTTTAGTGTATACACTATCACTAGAAATATCTCTTATGGTGCATCAGATGTATCTTGATGGTAGGCTGTTGACAACTTCCTAGTTAACAAATGAAAGATACAAGGATAACTGTGATTTGTGGAGCCAACATTGACTTGCACACATGCTATTTAAGTGACATGATATCCCAGTCATGTGGGATCCTGTATCAGTTTTTAGTCATATGAAGGTCCACCGTGTGTTGTTTTGGTTGATAAAGACAATTAAATGGTATGAAAAGTAGTAAATTCAGTCTGATCTTATTTGCTCTTCCAGAAAATGAAATCACATTCAGCTGAAGCCAGGAGCTTAAATATGGCCCAGAAGCAGTGTACTCTAGATAAGGTTAAGCATATTCAACTTTAAATGTCCAGACTGCCCTCTATTTGCAACACTTTAACTGACCGACAATCAATTCCACCATTATCTTTTAACTTTGACCCTTCAGTGCCTTTATCCACTAATATTTCACATTTCACCATCACACTGGTAAATGACGCTTGTCTCACTGCTGCTTCTTCTAAAGATAAAAGCAATTTCTAGTGTTAAGTTTCCAGAACATGGAAAAATCAATTACTGCTAATATTATATGCATGCTTATTTGACTAAGAGGGGTACAGTAAGGAAACCAACTGAAGGTGAAAATTGAACTGGGTGAAAAATCAAAGGTTGGAGCACAATGCTTATTTGCAATCTTCTTGGATTAAGAGTGATGGAAGATTATACCATGTTTGGTTTTACTGGTTTTGGAGAGTGTGGGTAAAGACATGTCTGATGCTACTCATATCTTCTGGAAGCTTGATACGAGTGTCTGGAAAATTTTTATTGGAGATTCTTGTAAAGCCTTTAGAGTTAGATCGCCCCCTTGAAATAGATGCTCCTCACAACTTCCTTCCTTTTCTTTATGATTATTGCGGGCGAAAAAAAGAAAGAGAAACAAAAACATTGTGAAGATAAGCATGTGATCTTCTTTTGGCAACTTCTCGTTGTTTAATGTTCATATACTCAGTGCACAAATTGTCAAATGGTATCATTTAGCTGGTTAGAGTATCTATGAACTGCAAATAGACTTCAGATTTGATGCACTACTGTATAAATCATGATCCTGGAAGTTCTTTTGAGCAAGTTAAGAACTGAAATATGATAAACTTGCTCCTTATTATTGAGATTGCAAAATTGAAACTGATGCTACAGTGGTCATGCCCTTTAAATAATGATTTGGCAGCGTTAAATGATCGGCAAATCACTGAAAGTCATAAGAGTAGGCTACAATGAAAAGTTCCAATTTGGGATGACAGATAAGTACTAACTAAAGTTTGAGATTCAGGTCAATCGTATTTGAATTTGATGGATTTTGCTCTGGTTGTTGTGGATTGAATCGGAAACTTCCAGGCCACATGAAATCTCGTGCTTCCTCGAGGGTGATGTTTTGCTGTGGTACCCCAAATCTGGTATTAGCCTCACTAAATCTTGCACCAATTGCCATAGCATCTCTGCTTGCTTTATGTATGAGGGAGTGCGGTTGCAACCCAAGTGATCTGAACATGGAAGTATGGATAGGCAGACTCATCATTGTCATCATCTTGTGTGACT
>NC_026154.1:15440129-15485057 GCF_000512975.1 Sesamum indicum
TTGTGAGCATTCTGGTGCCCCCCCAATGCTTGTGAACTGTAGAACTTACGCATGCAGAAGTTGCATGAGAAAACCTTGGCTGAAACGGGTCTTGATTCTGATTGTGACTCTGACTCTTTGGATGCTTCAGGTGGACTTCTGCCGAGGCTCAAATTCAACCACTCTCCTGGATTTTGCTCTTGTGTTCCTTGTTCACTACACCCTTCTCCTTGCATCTTTTTATTTGCAGCTGCGAAGTTTCTTCCGTACTTAAGGCCTTCTCTTGTTGATACTTGGTTCACCTCTTGGTGCGGAAACTACAGTGACTGGATGAAGGTACTCTGCTGAATCCTTCTCTTTGCTCTTAAAATCAGTTCTTTATGAGGAATGGAATCAATTGAGACTGACAAGGTGAAGATATAAGACATATTTAGATCTATCATATGTCTGTTCAGTGTCCCCACTCAGTGATGCTTGGTTTTCCCAAGGGAGAACGCTTACGTCATATTTCATTGTTGCCTCTGTCAAGCTTGGGATTCCCCACTCATCGTATTTCTCCTTGTATGTGGAAACCACATTAACATTTCCTGCTTTTCATTGTAGTAGTTAAAAGTAAAGAAAGGTTGACAATCGACAAATCCATTTGCAGTCAAATCAAAATCTCAAGGTTTGTTTATATTGCCTGCCATTGCTTTCAGCCTACTTAAAAGTATATATAATCACTTTATGTACAAAGCTTTTCTATGTCAACTTATCTATTCTATGCTTTTAAAGCCTGATCTCTGTAACTATTCCAGGAAGAAATCTGGTATTGAAACTATTAATTTCTTTTTTTTCCCTTGGACTGATAGAGGATTGTGAATGCTCTCAAGTCAGGTAGGTATTATATTTAATGAAGATGGAACCCATCTAGAAAGAGTTTCCCTGTAAATAAATATGTGAGTGAATGATATGCTTCAATTCAGAATATAGACTTTGGACATAGTGGTTGCAGAATTATATCATATTGGTGTGATACAAACAAAAAAGTTTTGTTGAAAGTGGTGGGGTCTTGAGACTAGGCAATAATGGTGATAAAGTTAGGAAAAAAAGAACTGTGGGGTATCTTAGCCAGTTTTCTTTAGGTCTTTTGTGAAAACATGAGGATCTACGTGGGTGTCTTCATGTTGGACCTTATTGGCATTCTGCCTTTCTGGCGTGTAATGGGCATTATTTTATCTGAATTTCTTCTCATATTATATGCTAAGATAAGAAGAGAAGAGATCTAGTTGTCCACTATGGGTTATCTCATCTCCACTACACCAATGGATTATCAGCTTTCTTCTGTAGTTAGTGGTACTAAGGCTATATTTGGTCTCTGAATGTTAGTAACAACACACTAAGGAAATTTTTTCTCATTTCAAATGATTATACTTCATGTTTTATCCTGTTATAGTTTTCTCTTTGTCCCGACCAAAATTCAAGGTCTATGCCATAAATGGTTACTGAAAATGCACAAATGTCCCTATGCTAGAACAAACATAGCTGGCTGACACCCTCTGCAACAGATTTTGACGCCTTTACTGAAGCTTTATTTCTTGAGTTATTTGTATTTGTTCAAATGCGCCTTGCTAAGAGGTCTCACCTAAAATTGAAAACTGCAAGTTGAGCAGATTTGGGTGATAGGGAATAAGAAGGAAACGTACAAGTCTAGGCCATTAATAATTTTACTGTGTTAGGATTTTGATTTGATGAGGTTTCGTATTTCCGTTGGTTTGTTTTCATTATGGAGTTCTATTTTCATTGTGACGCATTATATGGGCTAGGCTCTTATTCTATATTAACGATGAATTCATGGATATTTTCTAGTCTAATAGATTCTATTTAATTCGTCTTGAACCCTTTTCATTTGTTCGTCTTTTACTTTCATTTCTTTGATTATTTGTCCTACATCATTGGTTTACTGGTGAGATGTCCTTGTATATATTATTTCATCGATCTCCTGCATCTTTCACTTGCTTGTCCGTTTATGTATTTGTGATTTGTTATTGCAAGTGGCTAGTGTTCATATTTGAAATGTCGGCATATTCATGATGATGTTTATGAGTACTAAGGATCTTTAACTTGTAATTTTGTGCCTTATTTTATATTTAACTTCCTCTCATAATATGTACTTAAAAGATTTGTGCTTATATTTAGATATCGGATTTTAATACAAAAAAAACCCAAAATTCGTACTTCATGTTCCTTTAACATAGAATAAAAGTATGTGCAATGATAGAACGGCTGGTCCAAATTAGAATCCCATGTGGTAGTACAAGATGCAATGATGTTGATTTTTGGAAGCATGATGTGGGCAAGGAAGGTGAGGATAATACTGCAAACTTTGCAACTGGCACTTAGCCAACCACTTTCTGAGCTAACTGGTTGTTTGAGAACTACTTCTCGTCAAAGAGCAAAGAACGAAAAGGAAAGATTGGGATAGGAGAATCTCCAGTGCTGAGGAGAGATAGAGAGTAGGCCCGCAACTTTTCTAAAACAAGATTCGGTGTGAGTAGTGGTGATAAGTGGACTACTATGTGTGGTTTACAAAGAACTGCATTTTACGTAGTAGTTTTTCGCTTTTTATAATAAATAATTTACATGGGAGTTTTTCCTTTTATACTTAAGAAAACAGAAGAAGGACAACCAGTGTAGCAGTCGTCTTTCGATGTGACCATAAAAGGCCTTAGTTAACGTGGAATGTTCAATTTGAATGATAGCTACTGTTTATTAGAGGAGAAATTATCATAATCTCATCTGATTGCAGAGTCCATTAATGTTATATTTGAATTGACGAATTCAAATTTGAGGGAATTATTTAGAAATAAACATAATAATTTCATATCTATCAATATTTAACAAAATCTAGTTTAAATCTAAAGGTGTAGCATTTGAAATCCTTGGAATTGAGAAGTATTCAAGCAAATTCAAACTATTTGTACTTAGGAATTTGAAATCTGTAACTAAGTTCAAATTCATCAATTCAAATATAATACGAAATAAATATTTATAATTGAGTTTTGGATTTGCTATAATTTCTTAAGCATTTACATGATAGTTTGGTTTGGTAAGATCTAAAAGCTTCATTTAAGTATATAGTCAAAACCCAACCAGTGTATTAAAAAATTTGGATGAGAATCCATATCAGCCTTCTTCCCAAAAGAAAATGTGAGGAGTGCTACTATTTTACATTAACAGAATTTAGAGCAAGGCAAATGAATTCTATGTGTAACGGCCCTTCAAAGACATTCGGTAAAATTGGACCCATACAGAGAAGATTAAAAATAAATAAATAAATTCAATTGCTGTGACTGTAGCAGCAAGAATACCATTGACGACTCGGCACCGCACACCTTTTCTGTGGACACGCTTCATTAGCCAAAAAATCAGCTGTCTGGTTCCGTTTACGATAAACTAAAACGCTACAACGTTTTATGATGTTGATAGATTTTCAGTTTTGTCCTTGTTATTGAAACAAGACGACAACATCGCACAGGTGGTCTCGTCAGATCCTGTGAATGGAATTCTTCTTCCCTCTTCTAGACAGAAACAAGTTTGTTAGAATTGGCACTTTCAGAACTATTTTTGGCCGTAATCTTTGCTAATTTAGATTCAAATTTATTTTTTTTTACAAATAATACGTTTTTGGATAATTACAATTTTATATACATTTTTACAAAATCAATCACTGTGAGAATTAGCGAGAGGTGTTTCGAGTATGAATGGAAGAGTATTTCTAAGATCTTGAACCAGGGTCTTAAAATTTCACAATCCTTCCCCATTTCAAGGGATATTCCATGAACTTACCAATGAGCCCATTTGAAGCCATTCTTCTTCACCACTACATTGTGCAACAACAATCACATCGACGATGTCTACAACAGTCTTGATTACCATCCAATATACATGGTGAAATCCATTATTTGGACCACAATAATTGAGTATCCTTTAATAAAAGATGCCAGAAACATGTTTTGTCCATTTTTAACTTTTTGCGGGAATTGTTATCAGTTCTTCAGGTAACAATTTCACATCATGGAACATCTAACATCCCAAAACGCTCTAAAGAGTGACTTAGTTCGATGGTGTGATGATCCAAGATGACGGTGCATCACTGACATGCTTTAGATGATATGCCTACACTAATTTAACATCAACATGAAATATTAGGCTTCATAAAATGGCTACTGAAGAAGCACGTATGCCAATGAGACTCTGGATACATCTGAACCTCTATATGTGTTCCTGAAAGTCTATAAGCAACGGATGGGGCGCCACACAACACAACTTCGAAATCCCTAAAATTGAAGTTTAAACTAACCTTTAGTTGTAGGCTGTGTGAGTGGACAAATCCCATCGTTCACCTTGTTAAACGTGAAGAACATGATGTTGAACATGACCGACAAGACCAACAGTACGCTAAATTGTGAACATAAAAGAGGAAAAGGCATTACAGATCAAGTTCCATACACAAATCATCAAGCATGCACCACATGGATACTGAAATTGCCTTCAAATGTGAAATTTAGACATAAAAACTATCAAATTCCAAACTCGTCCATAAAAGCATGAAAACTGACTGATCTACTATTTCTTGTTTTCTAAAATAATTTTCCAATGTGAAAGTTCCTGCAAGATACACCTAGTGGCCAAGAACCAGATCTTTGAGCATCCGCTCTCCCAAATCCAACAATATGTTCAAGTACCTGCCGCCATGTACAATGAGCATTATCATCTGAAACCGGTGCATAACAATTGCAAAAAGAACAATTGAAACTGTTTATCTTTACATATTGGAATGGAACTGTGTTCGACAACCATTAAATGAATCTACTCATGATATGCTCTATGAGCTGTCGATCACTTCAAGGGGCATTAGCACGTAGAGCACTTGTTTGCAGAGCACCAGTATAATGGAGCCAAACACACATGTGAAAAGTAACAACAGAAATCCCATCTAAATAACAAGTCTCATATAACATTGACTTCCCATCTTAGAGCAAGCATATTCATCCTCATTTCCAGGAACCAATGTCCTAAAATGTATAAGCCACTGTGAATAGGTCTGCAAGTCAAATAAGCAAAACGCCCTTCAATCTTTTTTCTAGGAAATATTTTAAGTTGACCAGAGAAGAAAGAAGATAACGGCTACATCATCTACCTTATTTAATTATTCCATTGATCTCTTCAATATTTTGCTGAAAAAGGCAAAGTATGAAAACACAATCATACGATAAAAGAATAATGGATTAACCTCGCATTATATTTCTCATTTGCACATAAAGGTCTTAACATTTATAACCTCAAACCATCGATATAGTTATCTGGAGATATTCATGGTTTAGAAAAGAACAATTGTAATATTTACTCCGCTATGATGTTCAGATCTCCCAGCATAAAGTTTATCTTTATCCTAAAGCAAGGATAAATACAATTCTGTCCTCAAACAAAGTTACTTATGCAGTTTTGGTTCTCAAATTGTTGTTTTTTTTTTCAGTCCTTCCGTTAATAAAACCGTTAATGTTAATGACTTTTCCTCCCATTTTGAGGTATTTTTCAAGCTTTGGTCGAATGCACCCATTTTTCTTCAAGTTTCAAGAGACAAAAAATCTAAGAAGATTAATTTAAGCAACAAATTTTCTATCTAATCTTAACAAAACATTGTCAATAACCTATTTTATGTATAATGCAATACCTGCAACATATAAAATATTGGATTTATTGTATTTATTTTATTGTCTTTATAAGCTTTTATTATATATTTTTTATCCATAGACTAGAAAAATTCAGAAAAAAAGACAAAATAAATGAGGGAAAGTTAAAGCTAAGATTAATAGAAAATTTGTTGAGATTATACAAAAAAGTTATTGCTTAGATTCATTTTTTTGGTTTTTTACTCTCTTGAAGCTTGAAGAAGAGCGGCAGAAATGGGTGCATTTGACCAAAACTTGAAAAATACCACCAAAATGGCTAATTTTTTCCCTTGAAATTAATCTTCCATTAACTTCAACGGTTTTATTAACGGAAGGATTAAATATGCCAAAATAATAGCAAGGAGCAAAAGTGCAACCTTAAATTGTTTGAGGACCGAAATTGCATAAGTGGCTTTGTATGAGGACCAAATTTGCAATTATCCCTCCTAAAGCACATAAATCAATTCTACTAGTTTAAAAAAAGTCGGACTACCACAAATTTAAAGGTGGAAAGATCAACCTACAATTCAGTAACAGGATCCTGCCTTTGGTCGTTGGTAGCGCTGCAGACATCACCCATCTTTTCCATTCCACCCTATCAATCCCAATAATTTCAACTCTTTTTCATCAACCGAATTTGACAAAGCCAAATAAGAATTTCAATTACCTCTAACCCTTGAACTCATCAGAATAGCTCACAGGTCTCCGCACTTAGTTAATTTTAATAATTAGAGAATATATATCTACAACATAAAGTTTTCAGTTTCATTACGAGATTTTACCACCAAACTTCCTCAGAACAACAGTAACAGACTCACAAAGAAACTACTAGCGATCCTGACAAGTACGTCGGAAGGTACCGTGCGACAGCTCACAGCACGCCCGAACGTTGACGGCCAGGTGCGAAGTCAGCCGTGCTCCGGCCAACAGCGGCATAAGTGACTGAGCGCATCCGAGCTCCCCCATTGTCCTGTATTATTAGAACTCAATAAGTCAGCCATAATTTACATGACTCTTATGAAGAGAATGCAATTTCTACAAGCCTGTCAACGCTGATCCGATATAACAACAATCCAATTATAACACTGAGCCAATGATGGAGACAGAGTAAATTGCAGCATTTTTTAGTATTCATCGAAAACAAAGATTATGAAAGCTAGCTGCTGTGGAGAGAAGTAAAGTTGGGAACATGAGATTTAAAATTTAGGACCTGGGGTTGGAGAAGGAGAGGCGGCGGGGTTGGGGGCGAGGGGCGGACAGCGGACGCCGGAGACGACTGGGCGCGGAGAGTGACGGCGAAGAGCGGAAGGCGGAAGCCCTTGCGGTGGACATGAGAGATCTAGAAAGCGAACCTCGCCAAGCCATTGTTATTGTTTGTTGATTTTGGGGTTTTGACAAGGGTTTTGAGGATTAGCTGCTACGCAGGAGAGAATAGCAAGGGTGTTTTTTCCTTTTCCCTTTGGCCTCTCAACTATACACATATAACACGTAGACCCCTTAAGTTAAAAGAGTTCACATTTTCCCCCCATTTAATTAAGAAAAATATAATATTATTTCCAATTTGATCCATCTTTTCAAAATTGGGAAAATGTTAAAGTTAAAATCGAATTTTAAAATTTTAAATAAATATTTAAACTATGTCAGCTACAAAATGACATATAGTTGATTTTCATAATGAAGATAATATATTTGTAATCAATTTACTTTAGTTTTAATTTTATTTATAGTTTTTATCAATTAATGCATTTTGATGTACACCAAAGTTTAGTAGCACTGTGTTTGTTAAAGGAACTTCAAAATAATTCTAAAGTTATCGGAGGACTTAGATATAAAATAGGAGTTAACATTCTAATCTTAAATTAGTAAATGATTCGATAAAATAAAATAAGGAACTTAAGTAAAAAAAATATGAAACTGAACGAAATACATTATGCATTTCAAAATTGAGTGCCGAAATGTTGGGGGGGATGTGAAAATTCGTTAGACAAGTGGTAAATAGAAATAACTCGTACAGACTTGCTAAGTGAGCATAGTTACCTTGTTGACTTGCTTGTACGGTTGTACCCCTACTTATATAAATAGGTTATGAAAGATCTATGAATCGGTTGGGTGTGAGTTAACATATCCGTGAAATTATTGAGATTTCTATTTTTCGTGAGTGTAATCGAGTCGTTGACATATCGTTTAGGAGATATGCCATTGATAAGAGATTATATCAAGTTAGCCAAAAACTAGGAATGTTAGTTCTTGGCATCTATTAACTAATTGGATCCAATTGACACCCTTTTGGGATGATGTGGTCCAAGATGTATAGAATGTAGCTAACGTGGCGGCTAAGGTGAATGGCAATGGACCTACTGGTACTTAACCTGGTTTTGAGTGTTGCTTTATCAGCGAGATCGTAGTTTGTAGGCTGGTTTGCCATGATTAATTGCAATTGGGCTAGCAAGATTTGGGCTTGTCGAAGTTTGAGTAAGTTGTGCATGACTTGCTTATGCAAACAAGTACCGGATTTGTCTTTTTGGTCGAAGAAATAATTGTTGTAGGCATCACATCTAGACAAAATCTTGATTTAAAAAAAATATAAATTTATTCATATTTTGATAAGTGGATAAACAGATAATATGTTGGAGACAAAATATAACTTATATCAAACTCATTTAAATAGTTAGATAATTTGAGGAGGATTGTTGGGTTAAAGCATAAGCTAAAGCGACTAGACCTCGGCAATCATTTATGGAATGCAACTGAATGCAAAGTTATAAGATTATTAGAATGGTACTATAGTGTTGATTGTATTTTGAAATATCATTAATACTGAACGCTGTAGATTTGCTTTTATGAATTATTAGTTTGCTCTTAATGAAATCTTTTTAATCATAAAGATAATTGCTCTGGCAATAATGTATTGGTTGAATTGACATCATTATTTGCAGGAGAAGTCGTAGGTTCAAACCTAAATTCCCCTAACCTTAACTTTTGATTGGATTTTCGATTACAAATTTGTTGTATCTTCTGTGTCATTTAACATAGATTTCCATACATGTATAAATTTTTTCCATACGTAAAATACATAATTGCATATGTTAAATAGAGTGGAAGATGCAACATGAATTAGAGCATCGATTCAAGACCCCATCAACTGAAAATGCACGAGGATCGGGGTAGGCAAGTCCATTTCAGAGTTTGATTAAATAAATAAAAAAGTGGGTTGGTTTGGCCCAACCCTGCTTGGGATTGAGCTGGTCTCAAGTATTGAAACCTGGAACCAGCCTAATTCGGTGACCTAGAACCACCTGGTCCTAGATTGAATTTTTTTTTTAATAATGCATGGTAATATAAATTTTATTTTATTTTATTATTTTAAACTGACTATTTTAATAGCTTTTTATGTACTTTTGAAACTCTATAAATTATTGATTTTATTTTTTTACTTCTAAATTATCAATACTTTCTTCTTCTATTTTTTCAAGGTTTATTTTAACTCTTTTTGAATTTATTGTCATCTAAGTTTATTATTATAAACTTGTTAGTTAAATTATTATTTAAATTCATTATGTAATCTTAACTATTAACTTTTCTAGTTACAAAATTTTTGTGATTTAATTTATTATTTGTTTTATGCTACAACCATAAATCTGAATAATTATTCAAAAAAAAATCTGAACTTTAATAAATAAAAGACATGCACATTTGGGTTTGACGTTGGCCTAGACCAGACCTCAATTGGGTCGAAATTGGATTTAAAATGAACCCAATAAATCCAATTAAGACTCATTTAAAAATTTAGGACAGGCCTAAAGCGATGATGGGTTGATCTTGAATCGAATTTTTTCAAAATAGTTCGTGCTAATATTAGGTCGGCCCGACTCATCGTGCACTTCGAACATCAATCCTATCAAGATGAATTAGAAAAAATAAAATAAAATGTGGTCCACTCTAATTACCTTATGAAACTGTTATAAAGGGATTTTTTTCCTTATACCCACAAATACATTTGAGGTATATATTAATTAAAATTATATTATGTAAAATAAATAATTGTTTAAATACTTAAGATATAATAAAAAATTAGAAATGTGGTCAAATGGTAATTGCATTGGAAGTTGGAGTTGGAGAGAAGAAGAACGCAGGACGAGGAGGAGTGCGTGTGGTTGTGGGGTGGTGGAGAAATAGACATAGGGGCATGGAGCTGCAAAGATGTCTGCTAATGCTTTTTACCATTTAATTACTACTCATCACCACCACTAATTAATACTTATTATTCATTATACCACGTCATTCCTCTCTCTCTATATATTTATAAATAATAGTGAAATATATAAATTAATACATTATATCCAAAAAAAAAAGTAAAGAAAATTAATTATCAGTTAATGTAAAATTTGAAAAATTATATAAGTTAGATATCTTATTAGTTGAAGGACATTCTTAATTTTATAAAAAAATTGATGCGACAATATCATTAACCGCCGTTTGTGAGTGCGGATGCCATTTTCTTTTTATATTAAATAGTTATTACCGTACGCGGTCCGCGCGAGCATATAAAAAAAACCTTGGTGTTACATGATGCGGGAAAAAAATTATAAAAAGAACAAATTATAATAAATATGGAGAAGTAAGGTGAAAAAGGAATGTGGGAGTAGTGGATAATCAAGAGATAAAAATAAATATAATTATGAGATTGTTAAAAGTATTCAATAGTCCATTCAAACATATTTTTATTCTATTTTCACATGAAAATAAATATGAAAACCAAAAAATGAAACAAGACACAACCTTTATTTTCAAGTCTAAAATATAAGATTTAAAATGCTCGAATAGGATTGAGTTCTGCGTACTTTTACCCCGTTTAGGCTGTACCAATTTGACCTGATTTGATCACCGAAATCAACATCACAGGTCACCCAACACCTAAAAGACTAAAATCACGATATGAGAACCCCTGCAAGTACTGATTTTTTTATCTTATAAATATTTATGTGCTATTTTGGGAGGCTAAAGTACGTTATTTATTAAGAAAATATTAATTTTTTTCCCCTCAATCTTACACTCGACTAATTTAAGTATCAGAAGGTCATAGATGGAGATTTTCAAACAAAACTAACTTGCATCTCAGGCCAAACACTTATTCGAATTGGTCTATCTTTAAGGTTATTGCGATTTTCGACCTAAATGAATTTCATTTAAAACAATTATTTGAATCTATTCAATTTAATACATTTAATAACAACAACATAAAACATTTAAAAACTATTATTATTTATACTATTTTCTGTACGATTTTGTACCAAATTAATGAAATTGAATATGGTTGAACTAAGAGATGGAGAAGAGAGCATGTAATGTCATGTAAGAATGAAGCAGCAGCAACACATATATGGGCGTTGATGAGTCATGGCATGCATGCAGGACGAATGGGCCACATTCACTGGATCCGGCCACAGCTTCTGCCACGCCCTCCACCCCAACCGGGTCTCCAAGTCGGGTTATCGGGTACGGTCCGCCATTTTGCTTGCTTTGGACAAATAAAGCACGGTTTTCTCGGGTGGCTTTGAAACTTTGACCGAGAGACGACGACAATACCAAAGCCTTCTCTCTCTCTCTTTCTCTCTCTATAATTCTGTCTCTCTGTCGTCTCTTCTTCTTCTTGAAATGCAGTAACTGATTGAGAAAATCCACACTTTCATATCTATATACATAAACATATATATAGAGAGAGAGAGAAAGACACTGTGTCGGTGTGTGAAGATAGAGAGAGAGAAACCACAGTTTCATAAATATATATACATATACATATAGAGAGAGAAAGAGAACTGGGCTTGAAGAGAGAGACAGAGAGAGGCCATGCAGCAGCAGTTGAAAAACACAACACATAAATAGAATAGCTTAGCCTTAGATTAGCTGCTTATAGCCTTTGTCTTTTCCTTTTTTAACGCTCCAAAATCCGAATAAGAAGAAGGTTCCGTCGTTTACTCCCATAATTCTTTTCCTCTTCCCTTTTCACTATCCGGACCCAACAATGGCGGGTAATGGCGCCGGGTTCGAGGACGACCCGATGGCTCCCGGGTGCTACTCGCAGCTTCTTTTCAGCGATGACATTTCGGGTCTTGATGACCCGGATGGGTGTTTCGGTTTCACCTCCTCATTTCCCTCTGACGATAGTAATAGTAATAATAGCAACATCCACACTCCGAAAATGCTGTGTTTTGGTGATTATGCTAAGCAAAGTAATGCCAAGGTGGTGGGGGAAAATGCCAGGAAAACGGGTCAGAGATCCGGACCCGCTTCATGCTCGGATCCTTCCTCAGTTTCTTCAACCAACACCACCAAGATTAGGAACTCTCTGCATAACTCCACTGTCAGTAATAATCAGAATCATTTTTTTTTTTTTAATTTCGCTTGTTCAAGTGTTTATTTGCTAATATATTATTTTTTCTTCTTTATGGTGCAGAGAAAGAGAAACGGGTCGGGTATTCAGAACCCGGATGGCTGTGCGGGAGCTCCGGCGGGAAGCCAGAGGAACAGTAAAAAGTCAAAGTCAAATAGTTTTACCGTGGGCGGCCATGCAAAGGTGAATTTGCATGTTTGATTTTCGACGATCCTTGTTTTGATTTTTGTTAATAATAATATTCTAAGTGATTTTTGGTAATTAATTGTATTTTAAAGGGATTTTTGATAATTAATTGTATTTAGGTTGTGAAGAAAGAGAAGCTCGGGGAAAGAATCACAGCGTTGCAGCAGCTTGTTTCCCCCTTTGGCAAGGTAATAAAATTTGGATTTTACTCTTTTACCCTTCCCTGAAAGTGGAAATGAAAGTTCTCGTCTAAATCATGTGTGGTCGAATTAAATCAATTATAGAACAAATGTAATATGCTTGTCATTTGATTGTTCAATTTTCTTGTACATTCATTATACTACAAGTATATTGCATTTACTATATAATTTAAGTTATTTAGATTCGACCAAACACGACTGTGTTAGAATTTTCCCACTTTTCATTTCACTTAAGCAGTTAAGGGCTTTTTGCTTATGTATCATAATCGATAATTTGATGTACTGAAAAAAATTGTAAAATGGGTTTTTGATTATATGTTATGATGAGTTTTGGGGTAAAAAATTGAATTGCCAAATTTCCCTTAACAACTATGTCTGAAAATTTTGTTCTGCTTATAATTTTTACCATATATTTTAGAATTTATAAAGCATCATGGAATATTTAATAATTTTTTGAAATAAAATATTAAATGCTCATAAATTCATTTGAAAAAAAAAAAAAGAGTTTCTAAGTTATTTTTTGCTTAATTTTAATAAATTAATTAAGACCTAACAATAAAATTCTAATATCATACAAGCTCCAAAATGAATATTAAAATTATAAAATCGGAATTTTAAAATCTTCTAAATTTTGAATTTTAGAATACAATAAAATCACAAAATTTAAGCTCCAAAATCATTATTCGTAGATACTGGGATGTGGTTGTCTTGCGTTTCGCTAGGTTGAATACCCTTTATTTTATATTCTGTTGCATATTTTATTTAATTTAATACATACATACTAATGCCTTAAATAAAACAGACGATGCAATCTTTACACATGTAATGTGTGGATATTGAATGGAATAAATGACACAATAGGATTTAGAATAGAAAATTCAATCTGGGTCTTACATGGATAATTTTCGGGATAAAGCTATTGTTCCGTAAATAAATTTGGACCCCATGAAATTTAACTTGGGTTCGTGGATGGTGCAGACGGATACGGCATCTGTGCTTCACGAAGCATTAGGGTATATCAGATTTTTGCATGATCAGGTGCAGGTCTTGTGTTCTCCTTACTTGCAACGTTCGACGTCTTCCTCTGAGGCCCTCCAGGGGCCGGTAAGTTCTTTTCTTCCACGTATCCTTGTTTGTGGATTTGCATATAATTCTCCCATATTGTGGATTTGCATATAATTCTCCAATATTCGTAAGTATTATCCGAACCTAGCAAGGGACTTAGACGGCGTCTTCTCATATCTTAGTCATGTGATAGCTGCAGTTAATTATATTTATACAAAATTTTCGTCATCTCTAATTTAGAAAATATTTGTCAAGTGATATGTTGTGTATTTATCAAGTGCAATACGAGATATATGTAATGTGAATTTGTAATAGTTTTTCACATGACTCATCATTCGCGGACTTGATAGGACGACGGAGAGAGCAAGGAGGGCGAGCAGAAAAGAGACGACCTGAGGAGCCGAGGATTGTGCCTGGTTCCCGTGGAGCTCACCCTACATGTGGCAGACTCTAACGGTGCTGATTTGTGGTCGTCGGCTGCCATGGTCGACAGTGTTTCCTTAAACTGATCGGCCCATCTCTTCTAGTTCTTAAAATTTACTCCAATTTTGCAGTGTGCTGAAAGAAAGTTGCAGGGGCTGTAATGTTGAAAAGAAAAGAAAAAAAAAAATAGTGGTAAATATTAGATGTAAGTAGGAGAAAAAAGGAGTTAGTTGTTTAGTGTTTTTGGTATTTTGGCCCCATTTAAATTTTGTGTGCAAGGAAGGAGAGGAGGAAGTGGTTTGGGGTACAACAAGAATGGGAATATATGTATAATTTCACTGAACTTTTTGGCAAAGTTTAAATGATTTGGATATGAAAAAAGAATTTTAAATTTATCAATATAATCCGGTTTAGAATGATCGGCAAAGACTTACTCTTTTTAATATAAAATTATTCAAACATATTTATATGATTTGTCATTAAACTAAAATACGTATTTTTAAATGCATAATTCAAGCACAATGTAATCATACTTGGATTGTTTTTTGTGATTTTATGTTAAGAATTTTAAATTCATTGTAATAAATTTATTTGATTTGTATAGATGATTTTATATTACCAAAAGAATTTATTTTTTGTTTAATATATATTTGTAAAGTAAATTATATCTTTAATAGATAATAGTTTATTAATCAAATATTAATAAATAATACCTTTATTATTTTGAATTATTAATTAATTGTCTAGCAAATATATTTCTCTGAACGAATATTTATATTTATTTTTAATTAACTTATTACTCGATCCAACAAATATTTTCTAGCAAAAATACTCTTATAAGGGTGAACTTCACATGCGTTAGCACTGTGAATATGTATATATGTAATTTGATAAGAAAATATTTATTTAGTTGATAATAAGTTAGTAATAAGTCAATAAAGAGTAAAAATATACTTTTACTTAATTTTTTATTAATATTAGTAAATTCAATAAATTTTAATAATAATAAAACTTTTTATTAAAAAAACAAATACAAAAATATTAAATATAAATTTTCAAATAGCAAGAAATTGACTTATAATTGCATACGTATAACTTCGTCACATTTTAAGAGAGGACGGTGTAATTATTTTTAAATGTAGTGAAAAAAATGTATCTTTTTGCAATTTGTTTTAATACAAATGAGATTTTAGACCATTTCCATATCAGAATTTTTCGCATTTTCATTAAAAGCACAGTAGAGTTTTATGAATTTTACCTGGAAAAGTGAGATGTAAATTTTATCTCACTAAACTGTACAGTAGTTGGCAAGCTCTACTAGGCCAATTTGACCTAGAGTCGTCATTACTCCAAGGCGGTTATATAATAAAGTAATAGCGACTTTAGTCGAAAAATTACCAACGGAGAGAAGTTTAGGCACGGGAACCGGAATCAAATATCGCAGACTGGTCAAGCCGGAGGAGCGTCCTTTTGGCGCTTCGTTCAAATTATTCCTGTGCACGTTTCTCGCACAATTTAATCTACCGATCATAATTCTACTGAATTCTCATTCTGATTTCTTCAAGGAATCAAGTATTTTCTCTAGAGAGATGAGTTTCAATTCGGATTCGAAATCGAAAAGGAGTTCCAAGTCGATATCCTCAAACCCTTCTTCTTCTAGCAATTACAGCAGTGATGGTAGAAACTCGAATAAGAAGAAGAAGACAGCTCAGAAACCCCAAGGCATGGCTTGGGGCTCAAATTCACGTTCTTCCTCTCGCTCCGCCTTCCGCAACTCGCCATTCTCTGATTTTGGCAGGTGTCTGATTTTCTCTTGTTACATCTGTAGTAGATATACGTTTGCTTTCTTGAATATATGTATAATTCTCTGGCGTTGCACTTCTGTTGTGATGTATGTGATATGAGGTGAGTGAAAGTATCAGTGAGAGGATGAAATTCAAGAATCAGAGGATTCTGAAATATTATCTTGGAATATATATTTATTTATTTATCTATTGGTTGCTTTTCTCTTGAATTTGATGCATTTAGGTATTTGTTGTTGTCAAAGGTTCAACCAGTTTTCGCTCCTGTTGGTGGTTCGTTATTATCAAAATTAACTTTTTCCTCTATTTTTGATGGTTCTGCCTACTTGCTTTAGTTACATGGTTGTGAAGAATCAGAAACTACACGAACAGTTTGATGCGGCTGCTTCAAGCTCTTCGCACAGTGGGTCCAGTTCTGGGAATTCTATATTTTGCGGGGTTTCCATTTTTGTTGATGGATATACCGTTCCTTCAAGTCAGGTTTATTCTGAATTCTGATGCTCTAATGGCCTTTAATTCTCACTTCGAAGATGAGTTGACCTTTCTACCTAATTTCCAGCGTGTTATAATTTTCTTGTCTGGAATGAAACAATCAGTCAATGTATGATATCTTAAGTATATGATATATACTTTTTTCAATTTTTTCTGCTTCTATAGCTGCTTTCCTTTTAAGAGACATTGTTATGTTTCTGTGTTTTTGGATGCAATCTTTTCCAGGAGCTTCGAGGATACATGTTGAAGCATGGGGGACGATTTGAAAATTATTTTTCAAGGCATCATGTGACACATATAATATGCAGTAATCTCCCTGATAGTAAAATCAAGAATTTGAGGTTCGTTTCTACCATTTTGAAGAGTTATCTTGTCAAAATAGTTTTCATTTTGCATACTGAACATTATTTGTCCTTGATATAGGGCATTCAGTGGTGGGCTTCCAGTGGTTAAACCCGCATGGGTGCTGGATTCTGTTGCTGCCAATAAACTTCTTAGTTGTAAGCGCTTTAGGAGGCATTTTGGTTCTTTTGGTTTGTTTAATAGTGCATTTCTTATTCATCTCTGTAGTCACTATGTAAAAGGAAGTTTTAGATCAATGCAGTACTGGTGCCTATTTTCTTGATGAAAACATTGGATGACTTCTAAAAGTGTTACCAGCACCAAGTAAGTTGTCAGAAGATTAAATTTCTTAATCTGACATGACACTTTTTGAGCTACAATTTTAAAATAAATATTTCATTTTAGAAGTATCGATGTTTTAGCATTTGTACACTTATCACTGTCTTAAGTGGATTGTAGTGTCTCCTATGAATATGGTTCTTTTTATTAATTGTATACTTGTCCTTCCATTTTGTCCTTTCATTGTAGTGTATAAAAAAATGAAATGTAACATTATAGAGCATAGTAGGAATTCATTTAATTTTCTTTTTCTTTGTTTCTTTTGATTATGATGCCATGGTCGCAAATGCACCTATTGGACAATTTGCCTAGTACACTAACAGTTTCATTCAAAGTGGTCATTCTCGATCCAAGAGATCCATGATATGGATAATGTTCTTTATGACTCTTATGTCGTAAGGTTCTATTTAGTTCACCTTTTCTTATGAGTTACGTCAATTGAATGCATTGTAACTTTAGGGAGAAGTTTGTGTTTCGCAATAAATATTATGTAACCCATTGTGGGACTTTGATCCTTCTGTTTTGCCAGGGATTCCGTATCAGCTTGATCAACTTGCAACTGAAAATGACAACCAACCAAAACTATCCACGTTCTTTACTCCAAAAATTGGTGTAGCATCTGAAATTGCAAATCCAATTGTTGGTGGTCAAGTACATTCTGAAAATAATGATCAATCAATGGTCAAGGTGGATTCAAGTTTATCTGAGGATTATGCATCTTTAGACCAAGCAGATAGATGCAGTGTAGAATTTAATGATCCTTTGCAGCGGAACATTGATAAAGTGATGTTTGAAGAGGCAGCATGCTGTGTGGAAAGTTCATGTGAATCAAAAGGGATTGAATTGAGAGATTCTTTATCTTCGGATGGGAAGGATCCAGATCTTAAGCAAAGTTATGATACATGTCAGTCTTCAGTTTCACTTGGCAATAATACTCTGGATAATCATAATCCCAGTGAAGCTTCGAGCTCAAGAATCAGTTGTCCTCCCAAAAAGCACCACTCAACTCTTGCGGATCCCAATTTTGTAGAAAATTATTTTAAGGTAAATACTCTGAAATTCTTGGTAATAGTTTGTGAGCTGTTGTTTTTTGTTCTTTGGTTCATACAAAATTGAAGATCTTATATATGTAAGCTTTTGAAGATGCTCATATAATCTGAAGACAACAAGAAGCAGGTTTCACTATTTCTTGCCCACTTGACTATTGCCCGAAAATGAACAATAGTTGAGCTTTTCTTTCCATGTATGATATAGGAGCTTAATGGGATAGCATTTTCTTCTCTTTTAGATTTTAAGTCCTTGTTTGCTTCTCCAGATATGTTTATTCCCCCCCACCCCCTCCATAATTTATGTTGAGTGCGCTTTCTTTTCATTGTTTTTGAAGAATAGCTACCATTGTTTGATTGATTCGAAAGTGTTGAATGGTATGTTCTGCCTGCTAACTTGTGGTTCCCAGAGGGGTGGACTAGGTACTAACCTGATTCTCATGGTTATATGTTACAATGAGACTCATCGTTCAATTTGTTAATGGACTAATGCCCTTTCTATATAATATATGTTTCAATTTAGTATATCGTTTTGCCTCTTCCTATCTACTTAATAGGTGAGTTCGGACAAGCATGCATATCTCATCTCCAAAGTAGTAGGGAGGCAGTATCACATGTTGCCATTGGATGTCTATTTTAAATTTGAAAGTCATGATCTTGTTTGCTGACACTGGTTCAGAATGAACTTTAATTTTGTTTTATCTGTTGAGACATAATTTTCTAATTCAGATAACAGTTCTTGCTGTCTTGTAATGATCTAGTCTTTTTATGCAACATTCACAGTAGCCAAATGATATTGGCCTCTGGATGGGGCATCCATAGCGTCCTAACTATCTTTGATCCATTTCAGAGTTCTAGGCTGCATTTTATTGGTACTTGGAGAAACCGTTACCGTAAGCGCTTTCCCAGCTCGTCTAATGGGTTTGGTTACAAAAGTTCTAGTGTCAGTAGTGCTGCAGTGAATGAGAAGACTGCCATAATACACATAGACATGGTAAGTCTGTGCTTGCAACTATTGTGGTTTGTTGGTAACTCCATGTTCTTGCCTCGATGAATCTAGTTGTTCTATTTCTCCTCTGATCCGCTTCATTATTTTATATTAAGTTAAATAGTAATTTTATCTCAGTTGGTTGACCTAGTTATTAATATTCTTAATTCTTATCAATTGATTGCCAAGAAAATGTTAAATTTTCAAATGTTTCCAGGATTCCTTCTTTGTTTCCGTGGTCATCAGGAACCGTACTGAGTTACTGGACAAACCTGTTGCCGTTTGTCACTCAGATAATCCCCGTGGTACTGCCGAAATTTCATCTGCCAATTATCCTGCTCGAGATCATGGTTGGCCTCATCTCCTTAATTAAATTTTAGTTATTTCCATACGCGCTTTAGTTGATACCTTGTCTGCTCCCAGGAGTGAAGGCAGGAATGTTCGTCAAAGATGCCAAGATTCTGTGCCCTCAGCTTGTAATAGTCCCATATGATTTTGAGGCTTATGAGAAGGTATCTCTTCAGTTTTTGCTAATTTGAGTTTTTAATTGTTAATAATTCCGTTATGTCGTATCATTGTTCATGTGGGCACTTGGTGCACTATGATTTCTCCATTTGCAGGTGGCAGATCAATTTTATGACATTTTGCACAAGCATTGCAACAAAGTGCAGGTCTGGCCTTGGAAATGAAGAGCTGTGGTTTGCTAACTCTCGTGGTTTTTAAAATGATAATTCTCCTTGCAGGCTGTCAGCTGTGATGAAGCATTTTTGGATGTCTCAGAATCAGAAGTGGGGGACCCTCAGCTTTTAGCCTCAATAATCAGAAAGGAGATTTTAGACACTACAGGATGCACTGCAAGTGCAGGAATTGCAGTAAATATGCTTATGGCCCGCCTTGCTACCAAAACTGCAAAACCAGATGGCCAGTGTTACATACCTCCTGAAAAGGTATATATTTCATTTTATTGTTTCGGAATATGTTACTAAATGATGAAGTTCTCTGTGCAATATTTGAAATAGTATTTGCTCAGAAAAGGTTCTAAAGTTGCAATCAATTTATGAAACTTCCAGGAATTTGTAATTTAATGTTCACTTCGATTTTGGATAACTTGCTGACGACCCAATGTTGTTGATATTTCAGATTGATGATTATTTGTGTGCACTTCCCGTTAAGGCACTTCCAGGTATTGGGCATGTTCTGGAAGCAAAATTGAAGAAAAGGCAAATTAAAACTTGTGGCCAGTTGCGTTTGATCAGCAAGGTGATCTTTTATCATACTTTGTCTTGGTTTGATGCTGTCGTATTGTTTGTTACATCTCTTTCTCACAGAATTATTATTTTTTCAGAGTAAATTTATACCTAGTTATTCTTTGACTCTATTAAAATATTTACTGCCTTGTCCTTCTGAGCGACAGATCTTAGGTTACTTCTGCACGTTCATTGATATGGATATGATGACTCCAAATCAATATAAGGTTCCTTTTAGGAAGTTAACTGGCACTCGATTTACATGAAAAAAATATTTGCGGCTTGCTGTCCCTCTCACTTGCTCATGTGGATGGCAGGGTTTTGCTTGATCTAAGATACAAACTTCTGGCAAGGATAACTTTGGTGGAAATTTTAGACAATGGATTTTTCATATTCCTCCTGTCCAATATCTGTGGCTTAGTACATTGCCCATAAGAATACCGTTGCATTCTATTTCACCCTCAATAATGCAGAATTCTTGTCAATTTCCTGGTCAAATCTCAAAAAGTTATAGCAAGTTGGATATTGCTTGCAGGAAACCCTAGAAGGCTGGATATATAGTTATACACCTGCGCATACATACATGTAAGAGTTGTACCACGGATTTGCACTGTGGTTATTGGTTTGGTAAATATTGCTTTGATTAGTATTTATATGTTGTAACCCAACATGTCGCTGATGATTTGTATATCTGTTTAGTTTTTGTTCTAGTTTATACTCTGACTCAAAGGCACCCTCAGTTCACTAAGTACTACTATTTTTAGTTGTTGACAGCTAACCCAGATGCTCAGAAACAATTGAATTGTGATCGTACCTACTCGAAATAAAATATAATCTCATTTACTTGTTTAATATTGAAATATTGAGTATAATTTATATTCCAAAGCTATATATCATATACATTTCAGATAGCAAAGTTATTACTATAATGCTGAAGACTGGGAGTGACAAATATAAAATTTCCTACATGTACTCTGATTCAAACCCCCCCTTAGTTCACTACTTTCTAGTGGAAATTGACCATAATCTTGTTGATTGTCATAGTTCTAGAACTAGCTGTACGTGGCACACTCAATGTGTGTCCAAAAATATTTGAAATGAATGTGTTCACTACTTTTTGCTGTACGTATTAACTTTCCATAAATGAAGAAGAATGGATATAGTATTTGAAATAGATAGAGAAAACAAGATCTATGAGAATTGAGAAAATAATAATATGAAAGGCATTGACATAGGAATAAATAATTTTGAAAGAGAAAATATGATGGAAAAGAGAGAGAAAAAAATAAAATTAGCTAAAATAAATAATTATTTAAAAAGGTAGTTTTATTACGTGGAATAGTGGGAACAAATGTGGAAATTAGTAGGTGAAACAAAAAAGATAAAAACATGCCCAACTATATGTAGTACAGATTCCAGTGCTGCCTGTATTTATACATGTGTGCATGGAACATATTACATATTTTAGATCTGTACATATTTAATTATTAAAGATACTTTACATTCTTAAGAAATATGTCATATGCATTTAAGAAGATAACGGATTACTAAATAGTAGTCCAGAGCGTAGAACAAGTTTTAGCTGACTTAGTGAGTTTATGCTTCTAAATTGTGAAGGCTTTGCAAGCAGGTTTTCTTTTCAAAGTATCATGATTGTTGAAGACAAATATACTTGAATTCAGGTCATCATAGTTAGTCGCATTTTTTGTTTTCCCTGGGGTGGACACATACAATGTCTTGGCTTTGCACTGTGTATTGTCCCAGATGGAGAAATGTCTTATCGTTTTTCTCAGCATGGAATCATTTGCTCCCAAACAGGCTAATGGGATATAATTTGAACATGATTATGTTTATAAGTTTCCTTCAAAATTTGCTTGTATGAATATTCCTGTGAGATTGTAAGTGACTCAGGAAGTATTTGGTCATGCAATAGAATGTGTTCTTTGTTCCATTGTTCTTACATTCTATTTGCTACTTTTAAGATCTGAATTGATCTGTATGTGTCCCATCATTGACTGTTTTTTAGTTTCTGTTTCAAATATATGATGAAGAAAAGAAATCATTACCTACCAAAAAATAAATAAATTTGCCACTTCCTTACGTTGGCCAGGGTTTCTTCGGAAGGATTTTGAAATGGAAATTGGAAGATGCTATGCAACTATAGTAGTTACACTCCCCAAGCAGGTGAAATTGGAAGATGCTATGGAACTAAGCTATAGTAGTTATTCACTCCCCGAGCAGGCTAGCAGAATATAGATAAACATGACTATGTTTTTATTAGTTCCTTCAAAATTTGTTGTATAAATTTTCCTTTGAGATTGTAAGTGACTCATGCAGCATTTGCTCATGCAATAGTGAAATGTGTTGTTTATTTCAGACTTCCATTGTTCTTACATCCCATTACCTCCACTTCTCATGTTTATTGGCTACGTTTAAAATCTAAATTGATCTGCATGTGTCCCATCATTGATTTCTTTTTAGTTTATGTTTCAAATATGCAGTGAAGAAAAGAAATCATTACTCCAAAGAACAAATATAAGTTTTCTGTCTTCCTGATTTTCCACTTCCTGACATTGGCAGGAGTCTCTTCAGAATGATTTTGGAATGAAAACTGGAGAGATGCTATGGAACTATAGTAGAGGGATAGACAACCGACTGGTTGGAGTGATTCAGGTGAGTGGGCAATAGTACTATGCTTTGGCTTGCTCTCAGTCAGTTTATAAGAAAAGGTTGAAGCTTCATTGTCTTATGGAGTAGCCTTGATATTTGATCTTTGGTTTTTGCTGAGGTAATGTTTCTACAACTCTATGTCGTGTTGCATGCCTGTTGCAGTCGATATCAGGAATATGGAGCCTTTGCTGGTGGTGGTATACTGTGTATGAGATATGATGGCTAATATGTTCAATCAGAAATTGTCATGCAGCGTTAGCTAGGCCTGTCTAAATGAGTGTGATAGTGTAGGATTACATTCGTAATGAGGAAGTTGTATTCCTCTCTGTTGCATCGTCAAACTGGTTGATGCAGACTGCGGATGGACTTTTAAGGTCTTTATTTTACATGTATCCTTCCTCATGGTTTAGCAGTTGTATTAGTCTGCTTCATACTTCAGTTCATTACACAATCTGACAGAACCATTGAGTAGATAAATGTTGCTCAAGAAGTGTCTCTTCATAAGGTTTCAGTGAATTGTGAGGTCTTATTCACTCGGTCTACTTAAATCATTTTGGTGCCACTTCGTACTTCCTATTTGTTAAAGAATTGGCAACACGTGTATTCAGATGTTATCTGCAAGTATTTCATCAGATCTAAATTTCCCTGCTTTATCATATTTCGTTTTGTCATCTTTGTTATTGTACCTTGTGCATATGTTGTCTGCTTCTTTTGCAGGAAAGCAAGTCCATTGGTGCTGAAGTAAATTGGGGAGTGAGGTTCAGGAATCTAAATGATGTTAGTGATCCATTTTAGAATTAATATTCATTTCTTACATCTGAAAATTGATTTTTTGTCGTCTGTTTTTTCTGGTTTCAGACTCAGCATTTTCTGATAAATATATGCAAGGAGGTTGCACTTCGGTTGCAGGGGTGTGGAATGCAAGGGCGGTCATTTACTCTGAAGGTGTTTTCTCAGTACCTTAAGTATCTGTTTGCATGCAGCAGTGGGCATAATGCTGCTGCCATTTCGAACCTTATACAATTTTTGGATTATTCAGGCCATCCATTTTTATCTTAGACGCTTAAACAATTGCTCAATCTTTATTCTAGATAAAGAAGAAGAGAAGTGACGCTGGAGAGCCAGTGAAGTATATGGGCTGTGGAGACTGCGAGAATCTTAGCCATACAATAACGGTAATATAGAACTCCCGTCCACCTTTGCTTGTATAGTGGACTCATGCGAGAAATCCGTGCACTCGGTCTTACAGATAAGAGCTTTCCTAAATAACAGATCCCGATGGCCACAGATCATGTAGATGTGCTTCAAAGGTTGGCCAATCAGCTTTTTGGGTATTTCCGCATAGGTAGTCAATCAAATCTATTTACAACTCTATTTTTCCATCAAATGTTTTCTTTTATGTCTTATTTTGATTGGTATTAACTTGAACATTATGGGATTCCTGTATATACCTGAAATTAAATTTTATCTTCTGATATTTGGTCTGAGGTTGGATCCATTTTGATGAAATAATAAGCTGGAGTCTGCTCACTGAACTCCATTTTTATTTGACATCTTGTCTCCTTTGATAAGATTGTTTTATTGAAATGTCTCATTTCACCCCATTTAATTTTTATGATGCTCACTCTGCCTGGATGCTCTGTCAACATTCTTTTTTTTTTTTTTTTGGGGGGGGGGGGGGGGGAGGTTGGATCCATTTTGATGAAATAATAAGCTGGAGTCTGCTCACTGAACTCCATTTTTATTTGACATCTTGTCTCCTTTGATAAGATTGTTTTATTGAAATGTCTCATTTCACCCCATTTAATTTTTATGATGCTCACTCTGCCTGGATGCTCTGTCAACATTTTTTTTTTTTTTTTTTTTGGGGGGGGGGGGGTAGTTGATGCTCTGTTAACATGGTACTTCGGATGTAGTTTTTAGTGGGAATCAGCATGTCAGGTGTGAAGGTGCATACTGTGCTTGTGCTTTGTTGATGTGCTCTTATGCATATTATATTATATGTTTTCCGGTTATGTGTATTTGGACATTATCGATGGTTCTGTTATTTCAGTTCTCTTTTCACTACCATGAATTTTGCTGCTGTTGTTATTCCCCTTTTCCTAATTTTACTGTTGCTGTTCTTTGGTTGTTATCATCATCTTGATTGGGCGTGTGTTTGCATTTCTTTTCTCGATCTCCTTGATGTTCTTCTCTTGCATAAGGTGAGATTATAATGCTTTGAGATTGCCATTTGAAGTTGGATGTCAGCACTTTTAGGGGTGGATGAAATGTCTGTACAGATGCTATGAGGTAGCAAGGGTGTGATCAGCTTATGAGCTAGTGGGTTGGAATAAACCACTAGATGATATCATATCTCATCTCTTTTATGTTGGAGTGTACTGAAATTGGTGAATTCTTATGATCAGATGTGAAAGATATTCGAGGTATGGGCTTGCAGGTCTCGAAACTTGAAGGTGCTGAAGATAGCAAACCAGGTCTCGAGTTATAAACTAGATATCTACTGTTTTTCAAACATTTTGGTTGCTTCTTGTTGCATTTACTAATTAATTCCTTAATTCGGCCTTGAAGTTCACAAAAGAAACACCATCCTTCCTTGGCTCGCTTCGACAAAGACCAGAGACCAAAACCAAGTTAATGATCCCCCCAACCATGGTGATGCAGCTGGCGAGAAAACACTTTCAGGTTTTAATAGCCCCAGAGCAGAATTTTGAATTTGCGAATAGTACTTCCAATGAGCATATTATTAAGCTTGTGGATCTATTTTTCCTTTGCTTTCTTCTTTTAGTTTGATCTTTATATGGTGTAATATGGAACTTCACATAGCAAGATTGCTGTGAAAAATGATCACCGTATCTTCTTTTGTTGGGGAATTTCTCTTTTCCAGCTATCAACTCCATGCAAAGTTTATTATAGTTTCTTCCCCCTAATATCCTATATGCACCGGCCTCATGTGGTTTGCCAGAGATTTCAGGAACATGATTGAGGTTTTGTTGCTTTTGATAAGTGCTGCATTTATAATTAGAAGGGGTCTGAAGATGTCATATTCCTGGTTCTATGGTTTGAATGCATTGCGCCTATGGAAGCCGATAAGTTGAACCATTGTTCCGAGTCAACTAAGAAGTGTACTAGATGCTTGCTCGTAGATTTTACATGATTTTGCATATAGGTAGTACATCTGCTCCATGTATTGCTTACATTCCAAGTATTGGCTGTTCACTTTATTTTAGGTACCGGGGAGATGAGAGATGATGAAGCTTCCGGTCAACCGTGCTCAGATATTACAGGATCTTCTGTTGAAGTAGGTGCTGGTTTGTCCAGATCTGTAATTGGTGTTTCCCAGACTGCAAACCTCCCTCCTCTTCAAGATCTGGATGTCGCTGTTATTGAATCTCTTCCTCCAGAAGTGGTTTCAGAAATTAATGACATGTATGGCGGGAGGTTATTAGGTTTCATTTCCAAACATAAAAGCAAGACCGTCGATACCACCTACGCTGTACCGCCCAGAAGTGGTGAAGGTGATCTTTTTTGTAATTGCTTCTTGTTCTTGTCAATGTTATTATTTCACTATGTAAATGCTTCATGTAGATTTAACTGCAGCAGTTGAGGGAACAGAACTTCTTCTGGCCCATAGTGTAGAACCTGATACAGTTGCTGCTGCCACTGAGGTATTGGTGCACTCTACGGTCTTACTGTGATTTGGGACAATTGTTTTAAAAGGAGTATCTTGTATACTATATTTTTCCATTTATTTCACTTCAGGTGGATTATTTGGGTGCAAGCATAGTCCTTTCTTTTTATCTGCTTATTAAATGTGGTTTTTCATGTTTTTTAAGGAAATGCAATGTCGCGAGGAAGCACCTGCTGCTGTTGCTGTGTCTGCTTCATTTTCCTCTGGAAATGTAATGCCCTCATCTCTGAGTCAAGTAGATTGCTCAGTGTTGCAACAACTTCCGGATGAGTTGAGAAAAGACATAATTGAGCTCCTTCCACTGCACAGAGAACAAGAATTTGTTCAAGGTGCTTTCAGTAATGTGGTTGATGAACAGAATGAATTTGGAGCTTCTGATTTGAGTGACCTTTGGATTGGAAGTCCTCCAAAGTGGGTTGAGAAGTTCAGAATCAGCCCTTGCAGCATATTGAACAATTTTGCGGAGATGTATCGCCTTGTCTGTGGGGATGGTTTGTCTTCTCTACTGCAGCATATGATCTCTAGGTTAACTCTACCAACAGAGGTGGCGACCCACGAATTTGATGATGCTGTTAGTTGGCTATCTGAGCTTTTGAAGCAATACGTAGATCTGAAAATTTCAACAGATATTGAGGAGATCTATTTTTGTATATGCCATTTGAGAAGGTAAGTGAGATGAACAAATTGCTTATTATTACAATGATGCAGCGGTGGTGATATGTTCTGTTTTATTGCTCCTTGTTGGTATATTATGTATGAGTGCTCTGGTTGATCCATACCAAAATCTTTAGTTTATGTACTGTCGAATATATGATTCCTCACCCATGTTGATTCTTGTTGTTTAGACCTCATTTTTTGTATCCCTTTGTTCAGTTTATGTTGATGACTAATTATTTCTTGTTGTACCAGGTTAACTGTGAGGTCTGAATTGTTCTTTCAAGTCTACAATGACATACTTCCTTACTTGCAGGTTAAATTAGCTCCTTGCATTCCTCTCCTTCATTATTCCCCCACCCACCCCAACCCCAACCCCGCCCCAAAAGAAAAAAGGAAAGAAAAGAAGCAAATTTGATAGCAATGGTGCTTTTCCAGATTTTCAGGATTAATTATCATTTTATTTTTCTGGGATTGAGAGGGAGAGTTCTTCTGGTTTATACACTGTCGTAAATTTGGCTTGTGTTCTTTTGCACTTCCTTACAGGCGTTGGTAGGTGAAAAATATGGAGGAACTCTTAGTATCCCATTTATGAAGAATTAGTTTGTTGATCTTTACCGGCCAGGGATGAACAGCATAATTACAGTGCTGGTGTTTGAGAGTTACCTTGTTGGTTATTACCTGCCTCTATCTCCAGGAATTTAGCCCCATATCATAGGTAAGTCATCACCTTGGTGAGCAACATCATTGCTTTGGTCCTGCTTTTGATGTCTTATGATACTTTCTAGGGGTATTTACGTCGTTGATGAGGAACTAACAACCAAAAATAATCATATCTTTTTTATCAGAAGTAAACCACGAAGTTGGGCACTGGATTTTTCTGGTTCTTTTGCAGACAAAAAAGCTCCTGAAAGTCGCTCATTATCAACAGTTAGTACTTGCCTTTTAATGGGATGGGAGAAGTTGTATTGTATTGACACTAAGGTTGTCATTTTGGTTCTGGAGATTATGAGAAACAAAATAAAGAACGAGCTATGGGAGATAAAACTTACAACTGAAACGAGCAAAGTAGTAGTTGTGCTGATAATAGTAACAAAAACAACAATAATAATAACACTTTTTTGGGGGGCAGAATTTATGGTTTCATGGGCAATACCTGAACTTGGGTTGTTTAAGACATAACATTTTGGATAAGTCTGTACTTTCTGAATAAGCCTAACTTACGGAAATGAGAAAGTAAATTTCAATACGTATCTTCAGTAATATCTTTTGCTGGGTTCAGTTTCTTTGTTCGCCTTTGTGTAGTTCTGACAGTTTCTATGTGCAGGTACTCTTTTGTATCTTTGACTACCCAAGCAGCACTCTGCTTTTCTTATAGGTACAGAGCAGTTGCTTTTTTAATTGATTTTTTGTAGGGGTCTTTGATGGTTTCCACTTCTTTCTCAATTTTGATTTCATCCAACTAGACTTTTATCAGATTTGCATCATCTTTCAGACAGTTTTTAATGACTTGCCCTCATCTTGTCAAAGTAGCATTCTTTCTCCTGGCACAGCTGTAACGTGTACTTACAATATGAGACAATAAAGGTGTCTGCATTCATATATTTAGAATATGAGACCATTAAGGTGTCTGAATTGTGGCTAGGATCTGCAAGATTGAAATTTCCTAGTCCAGCATAACTTCGGTGGCTAAGCAAGCCAAGTGTGCTACAGTTGCCATGTAAAGTATTTTGCAACCACGGTCTGCAGTTCATGGCTGCTATTCCTTTTTTTTTCCTTTTGATTTGACAACTGTTATTTTAAGCTTATTGCAGTGATATAATGTTCTCACATGTTTCAGATATAAATCCAAGCAGCTTGCTTGTTTAAATTGATTGCTTCTTTCTAGGGTAGTAAACATGTTTTATTTGTACTGAGATTTTCAGTACGGAGATGTGATTTAGGTTGCCTGCTTTTTGTCCTTCCACATAGATTTTTGAACTTTGAGACGGTGAAAAATCCCATGGGAAGAGTTCAGAGTAACTGGGCAGGTACGGAATACAAACCATTGGTTCTTTTATTTAGTAGTGATGATATATGCTGTATGTTTATTTGTCCATGAAGGGTTTTCATTAAAAAAATCAAAAGGACCAACCTTTAGAAAACCTTACCTCCCCAATTTTTAAGACGTTAATATATATTATGTTCTTCAATTTACTTTTTGTTCCCCCTTTTTATTATATGAGCTTCATGCCAATCTGTTGACATGGATTTTCTTTTAGGGAAGCCTCCACATAAAATGTAAAATTATACTTTTTCCAAAAAAATTTTGGAAATTATACTTGCACCCTTTTCAAGAATTCCCCATTTATAATAGTACTTGTTTTTGTTAGGGTTTAAACAGAAAATACCAACATAAATTTAATTTTACTCAAATTCAGCATTTTGTATAAATTATTCACAATATGAGTAGTTTTTTCATTTACCAACAACTACTTTTTATCCAATTACTATAATTTGATAAGAATATACTATTACAATTACACTCTTTTAATTTTATATATATTACATACCCACTTGCAAACAGAAAAAGATTATTAGGATATCTTGATCAATAGTTATACGAAATATTAAATGGGGAATAAAATTAAAAATTTATATAATATATATATATATATATATATGTGGATGTTGGTACTTTCCAACCAATTGAAAGTTATGAAGAATGGTTGTTAGCGTTATTGTGTGATTAGGATTTGCACGACCCTAAGTCGTCGGGTGGGCACGAAAGACTGCAACTTGACTAATTACACATATGGAGATCGTGACACTAAAAGTAGAATATTTATTTTTGTATTTAGGCCCCGTAAAAATCGATAGGTGATGTTTATTATGTTTTGAGTTCTATGTGAGTCAGTAAACCACTCCTGTCACCTGGTTTTTGCCAAAGGGGACCAAGACAATCTTACATGATATATTTAGAACATCTGACGACAAAAACGTTTTTCTAATTAAAAGCAGTTGAAGTCCTCGTATGATAACACTGTATGACAAGTTGATCAAAATATCATTTACTACTTAATGCTGGTATCTCTTAAAGTGGGCCGTGTCTCTTATATAGCCTTTCCCTCCAGTAATTTGACTCATGGACACAGTTGACTTGCAAAATTATGCTAGTGCGAGAGATATTTATAACACAAGAATTATTGATTCATTGATTGGGCATGCTATGAAAGTTTGCTCCATTTTATCTATATATAGGCATGCAGTTTCCCCCAGACCCACAAATTCAAAGACCACGAACCCCAAAGAGGAATCAAAGAATGGCCAACTTCATGTTGATCTTGTTTTCTTTGGCAGTCCTACCAGCCATGCGAGGAGTTGTGGCTGTTGAATTCACTGTCTCCAACAACGCCGCTGGCACCACCGGTGGTGCCAGGTTTGAAAGAGATATTGGAGCACAATACACATTGCAGACCATGAATGTTTCCACGGAGTTCATCTGGAGGACTTTCCAGCAGAACGTTCCATCTGATAGGAAAACTCTGCAGAAAGTGAGCTTATTTGTCGATGACATGGATGGGGTGGCCTATACTGTCAACGATCAGATTCATGTCAGTGCCAGGTACATACACATATCAGTGGTGTGGGTGGTCAGGTGTCTAATCGTGCATTGTGTGTGTCGGTGTGGGTGTGGAGAGGAAGTTCATGAGAAATTTCTGTAACAGTGATATAATTGAAAAACATCATGTGCAGGTATATTCAGGGCTACTCCGGCGACGTGAAAAGAGAGTTCACCGGCGTCCTATACCACGAGATGACCCATGTCTGGCAGTGGAGTGGCAACGGGCAGGCACCAGGGGGTCTGATAGAAGGGATTGCCGACTTTGTGAGGCTCAAGGCTGGCTATGCCCCAAGCCACTGGGTTAAGCCCGGCCAAGGTGACCGGTGGGATCAAGGCTACGATGTTACAGCTAGGTTTCTGGATTACTGCAATGGCCTGAGAAGCGGATTTGTTGCTGAACTAAACAAGAAGATGAAGAGTGGTTATAGCAATAATTACTTTGTGGAGTTGTTGGGTAAGACTGTGGATCAGCTCTGGAAGGACTACAAAGCTAAATATGGTACTGCTAAATGATGACTAGATACAGTTTTATTGCTAATAACTAAGATGTATCAAATAATATATTTCTGTCCCTTCAGTAGAATTATAAAGAATGGTTCAAGTTGGACAGCTACAGAAGGACTGTATTTGGTGTTTCTTGACATTAATAAATAAAGTTCAACTTGGCTCGATTATAGAATAGTAAATCAAGTCAGAATTCCAGTATAATTTGAAGTTTTGTTTCAACTTAATTTACTAAGAAACCATAAGCCAGATTGATGTCTGGCTTATGAGGAGTTACTAGACCTATTTAGTAATAGCAAAAGGGATTTTGGTTCAAAGAACGTATATCAACACGACGGAGGGACCAAGCATGAGGAATGATGAGCAGAACCACCAAAAGCAAGATAAGCAAGTACAAACTGGAACTCATTTATTCTCACGCTGTTTCACATTCATAAAGCACAACCCAAGCAAAATAAAACATTTGTCATTCCTAAAGATGCCCAAGATGCCGAGTTTAGAATCATACATAGATCGTATCATTTGTCGAGATGCTCAATTGCAGCAACAACTTCACTTATGTTGTGGAACTTCTTCCTCTCCTTTAGAAGGGTCTTAGCAAAGTTCAGAGCCTTGCGCTCACAGTCTGCGCGTTTGCTGGCCTCCTTTATTGATTCAAAATCTTCAACATGAGCCACCCCAACGATTCTCCTGCAGATTAACCAAAGCCTTGCTGTCATTTTCTACTCAACAATGAACAATCAAGGAAAAAAATTGTAGCACGTAACATATGGCTGGACTGGTTACACTGCAAATCAACATTCAGACATGAAATCAGTATCTATTTTAAACTTGGAATGCACCTTCAATCAACCACTACTCAGCCGGTTACTACACTGGTAAAGCAGGATTTTAAGTACAGAGAGAGAAATATCAAAACTATCAGTGTAAAGTTAATGATATCAGCATCATCATTTATATTTCACTCTGTCCATATATGCATGTGAAGCCTACTGCAAGAAATAAGTGTTACAAAATGGAATGCTTTATAATGGGTATGTGACAAATTGATGCCATCTTGCGGTAGGTCACTGGACTTTATGAGAGAAGAAACAACAGAAAGGGTAAGAGATGAAAAAACACAGTTAAATATAGCCAAACCGCAGAGAATAAAGATGATAAGAGGAAGGTGTCATCTAACCTTATCATTTTGGCAGCACCAAATCCAAGACTGTCATGGAAAAGATCTTCCATGTATTTCTGTTGTACCAGCAATTGGAGTTCTGGATTATTATAAATTGCAGGAAGATAAGCCTCGCCCGGACCGTCCTTGTTTTTATCCCAAAGAGCAGTAAACTTTCTGTAGAAGAGGTTCCAAGTATCTGATATGGTCTTCAAAATCCACTCTTTGTACAGCTGGTTAGAAATATATATTATTCATGTTAACAAATATATTATGGAAAACCAATAAATCTCTGGAAAGGTTGGACAGACAAATAGCATAATTTGATAACATTTTGCCAGCAAATTCTTAGAGAGAAATGAAGAAATAAGCATTTAAAACCCAAATGATTAGGGTGTCTTATTGATCCTTGAAAGAATAACAAGCACCTAATTGTATTAGTAAAGAAGTAAAATAAGGAAAGGAATGGGTTACATTTGGATTTCGAGGATGACTAACAAGAACTTAAGGTATCTTAAATATCCGTCATGGCTATAAGATCAAACACAGTGCAACTCTCTAGACTTGGGAAAGACTCGTCACTTCACCCAAAAATCAGTGTAAAATGTGGAACTTAAATTATGCAGAAAAAATCTCAATAATGTACTCCCTGTTATGTTGGAAATATCAAATCAAACAACTAAAATTGGTTTTTGAGAAAAGTTAAATATAAGGGTTATATAAATATAGGAATGGTACATACTTTACGATCAGTCCCCTTTTCTGCATGTCCATCTTGTGCAAAATACGCTAAAATCAGGTTTCCAATGAAAGCTCCAATGTCAAATCCCATTGGCCCATAGAACGCAAATTCAGGATCGATCACTTGAGTTGAATCAGTGGTAACCATGACTGAACCTGTATGGAGATCACCATGTATAAGAGCTTGGGCTCTCTCACAGAACCTGAGTTGAAAAAAGATGCCAACAATTGTAAGAAAACCCTCCCATCTGTACCATAAAAGAGAAGGCAATAGAACTTTTAATATTCAAAATGGTGCATTTTACTTGGATTTTAGCTGAGCAACTTCAACTTTCAAAATGCTATCCTCGCGAACTGCCTCAGCATCAGCATCAAGGTAAGGTGTTGTCCAACGGTTATATTCGGACACTTTGTAGGGGTCGGAGAAGACAACCTGTTCTGTAAGTCTGCATAACTCCACATTCCCACAATATTTTGCGACTGCAAAATAAAGAGATACTGATTAGGATGTATGCCCAAGCCACTGTAGCATGATTAAGATTGAGTTGGATGGAAAATTTCAGTTTTTATCTGAACTTATGACAAACAAATCCCCTTGAGATTGAACGTCAACTTAGCAGCCATGTTCTGATTTCCATCATAATATTAGGATCTCAAGTGAAATTGTTGATACCAATGTTTGTGAGAAGGAAATGCAGGAAGAAACAAAAAGCTGAACTGGAATGCAAGGATAAGGGAATAAATTGCCAGGAAGGAACATCATTGTAATCAAAGTGTGTGAAGGCCAAAACTCTAAGAGTCTGGATTAACATACACAAACGAATTGATGGACTGTTCAACTGTAAGGCCATCACAACTTTTTCTGATTGTGTCATAGTTGCAAATGTTACATGTAAGAAACATAAGCATCCGACAATCTCATGGTAGTACAACTTCTTACCTGCACTTTTATGATTTGTAGTGGTCAGATAAAGCAGGGACGTGTAGAACAGTGTCCTGGCCAAATATTCTGATATATGTTCTGCAAGTAATGGATACTCAATCCCGGCAATCAATCCTTTTCTTAATATTATATGAGGTGGCTCGATGTAACGCATGCCAATCAAACACATTTCCCTATCGAAATGGTAAACCTCAGGAACATGAGCTGGACATAAGCGACCATGGTCTTGTAAAGTTGTCGCTTCAAAATAGGCACGTTCCTTTGTCATTGGCCATGACTCTCCTATACAACGAATGTATGGAAGAGCCTGCAGAGATTTATGGCAAGTTTAAGATGAGAAATGTCAGAGGCTCTCCTAAACGGCAATTGCATATTCACTATTCCGTTATATAAAATGTTCAGCATATTACAATCAACTGTTATGAGATAATAATACATGTAGATACTTCTACAGCTTTCTGTAATTGCAGGCGCAATGTTAAAGATCATAACCAAACATACTAAAGTATTGCAATCCTTACTTCCAATAAAGAAACACTCTTGAAATCCTCACCAAGAAACGCAAAGCACTAAAATTTCACAAAAATGACGTGGAAGTCATAAACTAAAACACTAGGAGCTAAAATAATAACAACATAAGTTTTATGGACCATTACTGTCGCTTGCCTAAATCACTCAAACAACCAAACAGTTCGCTCCACCTTGATCATCAAATTGCCTTAAAATCCAACCGAAAACAAGAAAGCGTGACAACAATCACCAGCACAACATAAAGAGTAAGAAATATAGACCCCCTTAGAGCGAAAATCAACTTCATACCTGTTTGATGACTACAGCACCCGATGAGCCGATAACAATGTAAACAAAGTTGAGATTTCCATCGCCTACTTCCTTGATTTCAAGCTTATCGAACTGACTGCCCAGCTTCGCGGCCAGAGATGGAGTTCCCTTCAAATACTCCACCAATAACTTCTCGTCCAGCGGGCGAAACCCATCGGAAGACATACCCTGTGCAGCAACCGCGGCGGCGAAGGCGGATCAATGCCCGACCCTGTTTCAAATAGTAGTTCGTAGCTTGACCCGTTGGCTTGGGTTTAGCAGACGATAATGTAGGCATGAAAAACGCACGCTAGTATTTAAGCCGAGTCGACGAATAAAGAAAGAAGGGCAAAATGGGAAGAATGCGATGCTCTTGGTGACCGGACCGCTGCCCGTACCCGGGCTGACCTTGACTTGTTGGGCATGAATGAAGAGACGAGTGGTGAGTAAATACATTGAATCTGGTCATATTTTATATGGAAAAATGATTAATAAATTATAAATTATTTTATAAAATTTATCTTAATTATAAATATTTTTTATTATTTAAAAAATTATAAATATCTTTTAAAAATTATCGATCGTCAAATAACTAGTCATAAAATAAATTATCACAAGAAAATATTTATAATTTTTCAAACAATAAAATTATGTTTTTAATTATAACAAATTTTAACAGAATTCATTGTCGTATATTATTTTTCAAAATGTAAATCTTCTCCAATTTTATGTATTATTATTTTCTGTTATTGATACTTGAAAAAATTGCAGCTGCAGTTACAATTTTGGTGTATGAAATATTGAACAATCAGCAAAAATATATGATTAATTCATCATCACTATTATAAAAAGAAAAGTCATTCCACACTCATAAACAACGGTTAATGACATCACCGCACCAATTTTTCATAAAGTAAACATGTCCTTCATGATAAAATAACTAACTTATTCAACTTTTCAAAATTTACATTAATAGATAAGTTATTATTTTTTTCTTTTTGTTAATATAATGTATTGATTTATATATTTTATTCTTATTTATAATATATTTTAAAATATGAATGATTATTTATTACATGTACGTATAAACGACGTGCCACAACGGCTAATATATATATATATATATATATAAGATCATAATTGTTGGAGAAAAATTATTTACAAAATGAGGAATACTCGTATTTAGGGTTGTAAGTAATCCGAGTCTAATCAAAAGCAGCATTCGTCGAGCTTATTTGAATTATTAATCTAGCCGAATTCAAACAAGTTTTTATTTGATCAAATATGAATTGTACTTGAGTAATTTGATATTTTAAGTACACTTTATTATTTATTGTATTAATCAAATCAAGTTTGGACTGAGCTCAAAAGCTTATCGAACACAAAATTTTACTCACGTTGGATATATTAAATTTAACGAATCAATTTCAAATAAAACTTTATCAATTAATTCTAATAGAATATCAAATAATTTAATTTATTTTTCAATCCTACTCATATTAAATAGAATGATGAATTAAGTTGTCAACATCCACACATTTCAATGTTTGCTCATATGATTCTTTGAATTGTGAGCATAAATTAGACACAGAATGGGACACAAATATATAGAATATGTGAAGCTCCTAACATTACACATAAATGGATATTACATCACTTTCACTTGAAAATTTGTATAACTATATATAATTTTTTTTATAATTTAAAAAATTACATCTAATACTCTTAATGTTTGTTTTCATCTAACAAATAAATCACTATATTTGTCAATATTGTACCGAATGTATAGATATGAGTAAAAGAAAAAAAAAGATACATATTTACTATCGATTGACTTATTATTGCAGGTTAAACAAATATTTTTCTTTTTACCAAACTACCATTATAAAGATGAATATATACCTCCTCAGATCAATAACGTGTGAAGATATATAAAAATAATTTGGTAAAAAAAGACTTATTTGACAATTGACACCGAATAAATTAATAATAAGTCAATTGAAAAAAAAATTATTTAATTTTTTTATTAATATCAATAAATCTAAAAAAAATTGAATAATGGAGGAATATATTTATTAAACAGAAAACAAAAATAAAAAATATTAAATATAATTTCTTAAATTATAAGATATCCACGTGTAGTTACACAAACCTCAGAGAAGGCAATGTAATTATTCTCTTTGAAAGAAAAAAAATGTAATTAACCTTATATAAATAATGTGATATTATAAAAATAGATAAAAGACCTCTCCGGCTCTCACCTTCTTTATGAGCCCCACACACAGAATAAGACTAATGTTGACACTCATAATTGGGCCTTTAAAATTTTGGAAATCTGAATTCTAAGGCCCAATTATGATTCTGTTGTTGGGCTCACTTGTTCACTTTTTTGGGCCCAATCGATTGATCACCAGCACAGTTTTTATAATTCCAATATAGTCTCAAATATTTAAACATATATATAATTTAGATATTATTCAATTTCCTTTTTAGTGAATGGATTGGGCTTATCGCATTTATCTCATTATTAAAAATTGTAATAATCAATATGCGATAATAATATAACCACATCTCTATAATCTATAGTATATATTAAGATTCAATGCTTGAGAGAAACCAATTCCGGTAGGATAAATGTAGAATGACTATAATACCCTTACTTAATTTTTTTTCATAAATAACAATTTATTTAATTAATCAGCTATATCGATGAATTTTTTTCACACATGTAAATTCAAATTTATTTTGTGTTATTTATTTAATTAAATATATACGATAAAAAATTAAATTACACACATACATAACATCGACAGTGTTTCGATTGCTGGTGTAGTATTAATTGCGTGATTTTAATGATTTACAAGTATATAAATGTGGGTAATTCTAGTATTAGATAATTTTCTATATATATCTAATTAATTTTGGATAGAATAATAATAAAAATGGATAATTTGGGAAATAACTATCCCCTGAAGCATACTTTTAGTTGTCGTGGCTGATTTTATTTGTATCCTGATTGGTTTAGCCAAGAATTTGAGGATGTTTGTCTTCTGCTGCATTGGAGTTCACAAATTTTGGTGCAAGAAGATTGATGAACTTTAAATTATTTTAATATGAAATATTAAAAATTATTTTTTCCAAATTCTTTATTCAAATGCAAATATTTTCATTAATAATTTAAAATTGTCGAAATTTAATTTAAGTTTTGAACGAAAGGATTTGGATTTGAGGGATGAATTTGGAGGAAGTAAGACTTAATATTAAATGGATTTGAAATCTGATAAAATATAATTCAAAATAGAAATTCAAGAATTTGATTTTTTTTTTTTGGAGTATTGAATTATCCAAACAAGTCTGACGCATTTGTTACTATAAATGTAAAATCTTTAATTTCAACTGCATCGATTTTAATACAATATAAAGCTATATTTTGATTGATTGATTTGAAATTATGATTCCAAATTCCTAGTCATATTTTCTTATAAATTTGGATAATTCTAAATTTAAATAATTTCAAGATATTTACCTCTAAAATCGAAATCTGTTTTGTTAAAATTCGATAGATCTTAAATTATTTCAATAAGGAGTCATTAAAGAACAAAGAAGGTATATATGTCACCAAAATATTGGGTAAATTATATTGACATCTCTTAAGATTAGGCCAAAATATACCCCTGTTTTTTTCGCAAAATTATAAATATATTCTTGATATTATAGTTATAATTACAAGTAAAACTCATATTCAGAGACAAATATTACACAAACACCTCATAATAAATATTATATTTATATCCCACAAAGAATATAACTATAATTTTATAAAAAATAAAAAAATATTTATATATTTTAATCTAATTTTAGGAGATATTAATATAATTTACACCACACTATTTGATGATGGCTCTCATGAAGAGACTGTTTAGGAGTCTTGTTGCATGTCAATACCATTTGGAAAAGAAGTTTGCCAAACAAATAGTTAAATTAGGAAAGGCATCATCATGGGATGTAGGATCTTTTGTTGTTCTGTATCACATCCACACGTGTATTGTATGTAATAATTTTTAAATTATAAATATTATATATTTATTTATATTAATATATAAAATAAAATTTATTCACACTTACAAATAACGGTTAATGACACCGTCGCACTATTTTTTTGAAGAAAAATGCTCTTCATGATAAATAGCTAACTTGTTCAACTTTTCAAAAGTTACGTTGATTTAATTATTACTTTTTCTCTTTTTTTCTTTTTATTAACATAATGTACTGATTTATATATTTTACTCTAATTTATAATATATTTTGATGATTGAAAAATTATTTATTATATATACATAGAAATAATGTGCCACAACGATTAGTATTTTGTAATTTAAAAGGCATATATATATATATATATCAATCATGTATTGATATGTCATTAGTATATAACACAACAATGGTCCTGATTGGCTGAAGCTTAACGGAAAATCTTGCACAGTCAATAGTGGGTTTTTATTTTCCTTTACCAACTGTACAAATTTTCTTTCACTCAATACCAACCGTCATTTGAGGTTTTTTGGTGTAATCACCAACTTTCCTCAACTCCACAGCCTAAATTTTATGGGTTTTATTTATTTATTTATTTATTTATTTTTCAGACGTGGATAAGAATAGTAAAATGTCATTTTATTTTTCAGGCTTGAGATTCGTATGTTCTTGTATGAGTTGAATTGATGTTGACCTGGTTTAATTATGGACCTTCAATTGGATGACAAGTGATATATGAAACTTTTTAAGGTGACAATTGTATATTAAGAATTTACGTATAAATAGCTCCAAACTGAATTGATTGCTCATTTATTCGTCTGACTTTTTGCCCGTGAGACTGTTTTTAATTTGATCGTGTTTCCGTTGAGGGCGACGCCAATATCATTGATGTATACTGTTGATTTCAGAGTTATTTCTACTATGCGAGGACCATGATGATCGTACTATATATAGACGAATCATCAAGTCAAATTCAATTTAAATTAGAATTTTCCAAATAAACAAAGAATGTCTCTAAACATCACATTATGAGTGTACTCCATTTCTGGAAAAAGGAAAAAGATATGACGAGCTATTGTATTAAAAAACTATTAATTAATAAGGTATAAACATATCATTATTTGAGGAATTAGAGCATAATTGAGCAAGTGTTTCTCTAGTGTCCACGACACGTATAGCTTACTTAGAACTTACACCAATCACTACATTTTAATTTAGGTAAAAACGCACCTTTTCTTGTCGTTTTTCCTAGTGTTTTTGTTTGCCTCGGTTGACTTGGCTTTCGTATTCAAAATTTCAAATTCTTTCAACATCTTGTTCTTTTTTTAGGTCTAAACAGAGATCTATTGATCTACGTGTCAATTCTCTTTTTTTTTTCAAAAAAAAAAATAATAAGTACATGATGATGATATATGATTCAATTAATATAATTAAAAATAATAAAATAAATTATAATAAATATATATAAAGTAAGACAGGAATCCACATGTCTATGTGATTCCAACATATAACTTCAAATTGTAAGATATCAATATTAATCACATTATTGATATATGGCAATTGTTATTTCTATTTTATATATATACCTTATTATTATGATAGTGCGTCTTTTTGGTGTCTTTTTTTTTTAATTTTTTTATTTATTCATCTTATAACTTCCCACTCTTCCGCCACCTTTTATATTTTCTTCCTCCTTTTTTTCCATGCATCTCTTCTTAACACTATTTTATTATAAATTTAATATTAATTTATCAATTTGTATATATTTTATTAAATAATAAATATTTTAAAAAATATTTTGGTTTAAATAATATTATAAAATTTACATACATATAGTGTGTGCCACAAATACTAATATATATTATTGATGTGATTTATAACTCGATCAATATCATATTGTACAGTTGTTATGAGTCTCATGATTTTGTTATAAAAATACACCTCGTTAGGGAGAGGACGCATTGAGATTTATAAACCACTCAAGACTAATGTAGGATACTTGTCTATATCATTTGCTCCATATAAGAGACTTGGGAGCGTGGGACTGTTGACTATATCATTAATCCCCCTAGATTAGGAGTTTGGGAGGGGGACGCTTGTATCACTCCCATATACGACGTTAATGTGGTTTGCAATTCAATAGATGCTCTATTGTGTGAGATATTGTCTGTTCTGTCTTTCTAAGAGCCTTACAATTTTGTTCTAAATAAAAAAGGAGCCTTGGGTATACAAATCACTCAAACTTCTTGTTTGCAACCGACATGAGATGCTTGCATACGTTAATTATTAATTTCAAATTAAAAAAAAATAGGTCCTAATATTTGATATATAAAATTCGAAATATATTAGTAATACTTTGAACAAATTATCTGTACATTTTTGCGATTATCTATAGATTAATTTTTCAATCGATTTTTTGTTTTTTTAAAAAAGTATTTATTACACAGAATTTACACGTGAAGAGACATACACAAAAATCCAGCAAAAGGCCACAAAGAGTAGACTTTTGAGGACCGCAAACGTGTTGGTCTACTGCATTGAAATTTCACCTGCCTTTCTTTCCCACGCTATTAGTCCTCCATGCATGCATGTATACTTTTATTTATATCTCCTGCAAGTCATGTTGACGATGACTGCTAAGCCCATGTTTACTAATTTATATGAGATAAACAGCATTTAGATTAAGTTGGAATTATGTTGGTGATATGGTAGGTTAGCATTAAGTACTAACTTGTTTACTTTTTTCTTATTATTTGAAATAATATGATTAATTATTTTAATTTCGTGTTTACCAGTAAATATAAAACAAGTGATAAAAATATTATTTTACATATTTAAAAGTCAATCATTTGTCAAATACCAACGTTTTCTCTATTTTCTTTAATTAATTTTCTAGTAATTTTTTTTCTGTTTTCTTAACAATTTCATAGAATTATTTTAGATCCTATCCTTCTTTCAAATCAGTTTAAAGAAGAAGAAGAAAATAGAATTAATAACTCCTTGAAGTCGTGTTCTTTAGCCAATAGGGATAGCCACACTGCTTTTGATGTCGATGCTGCACGCCACCTCCACCAACCTCGCGCGCCATGGCCACCGCCCCTCCCTCCACCAAGCGCCACCGCCCAATCGTGCGCGCCACCTCCACTCCCTCCACCAACTGCACACATCACCTCCGCTCCCTCCACAATCGAACTTTGCCACCCCTCTCTCTTTGACTCTTCCTAAATGTGAAATATTTTTAGACATGAACGGCAAAGAGAAGAGAGAAACTAATGACTTTAATGAGCGCCATAAGTTTTTGGATATTTTGGTCATTTTTTCAAAAATATATTTAAATTTTTATGTCCTTTTTGTTGAAAATAGCTAGGGGGTACTTTGGGTTAGTAGTGTTTTGTAAATATAAAAAAATATCATTACAATTTTCAATATAACGAAGGTATTGCATTAATAATTAAATTAAATTTCAAGAAAATATGGATTTAATTTTTCCTTATATTTATTATATTGATAAAATATTAACCACGGACAGCAAAATGATCAAGGACAAATAAGAAATCGCCTATAGTTTAAAGAGACTGGTCAATCATATATATATATATATAGAAAAAGATAATAACGGGTTTAATGCAATTTACCTTCCTGTAATATTGCAAATTAACAAATTACTCGCTATGAAAAAATAATAATAATATACCGCTTTAAAGAGGTAAATTGCTTCATTTTAAAAAATACAGGGGGTTAAATTATTATACTTTAAAAAATACAGGAAGATAATTGTTATTTTTTTCATAGAGAAATAATATATTTATTTTTAATATTATAAGGAATTACTTGCATTTTTTTTTTCAGATAATAACAGTTGTGATGAATTAATTGAGTATAATTGAGATATAATTCCAACATAAATTCTTTTCTTGTATGGATGTTTTTCCACAATGATGGAGTCATTTTCCAAACCCCAAATCTTTCTCCCTGATCACATCAAAATCTTTTCCTTAACCACATGAAACTACTTTTTTTAACGTTGAGAGTTTGGTTTCCCAACCACAACCCGCCGGCACAGGCAGGGGGAGGTGAGGCCCATTTCAATTGTATCCAAATTCCACCTGTTTTCCAGGTTACTTCTCACACAACTTATATAAATCATTTTGGTATTATCTGTACTTAACTGTACACCAACCACTATAATTTGACGTTAATGTCCAAAGCGCTAATATTGACTCTGGATTTATTTTAAATACTTTAAAATAAGCTATTGCAAACACATCTTCAGATGTTCGAATTCTTTTATTTTGTGTATTTCTCTATGGAGTTAATATTAGCGAATGTAGGCCTAACATTTTCATCTCACGGGATAACAAATTTGGTGGAAAATTGATGATGACCGACTTATAATAGTTGATTCAACAAAAAATGAGTTTATTTTTTAATATGTACCGACAAGACTGTAACGACTATTAGATTCCTTTAATTAAAAGATAATCACAATGAATTTATTGACAAAAAGCTAGCAAACTATACAGCACACAAGTGTTGATTGAGTAAAATGTTTACTCAGTTTGACATTTTACATCACATGAATGGTCTAATTCTGTTGAAGCTCATATAGCCATCACCAGCACTGTTCCAAGTTAAAACATTCAGCAACAACACACAACTCAAAAATTCTCATCAATAGTCAAACCATCTCCATCATTAGCATGCATTCTGATTCTATAAATTCAAGTACCAGAAATCCAGGACTTACCCACCCCTCCCTCATTTCAAAGCATACATGGCTAAATACTTCATCTTCTTCCTCCTCCTTTCCCTCGTACTAATGCCCGATTTTCTTGCTACTGATGCCCGACCGCTGCTGAAGAAAACGGGAGGGGTGGAGCCTCTCAATTCCGGGCCGAGCCCTGGTTCTGGAAACAAGATCAACAATCGCAATGGAACTCTCGACTCGATTGATAATTCGGGGCCGAGTCCTGGAGACGGACATAAACTTATTACCGTCGAGCCGGTTGATGAAAATAAGTCATGAGGGCTTATTTTTGTCAAGGATGGAAATTGGAGAGTACAGTTCCATAGTTAGGAATGCTGTCATTGTAGGCCTAATGGCAATGTGGTCATGTTAATGTTACTAGTCATTTGCATTGTACAAATGTTAAAGATGTATATGTATTGTGCAGTTAAGAAATTCTCAAGATTATCCAAATTCTTATCTATTAAGATATATAATTAAATATGTGACTAAATGTTCGTGCTGGAACAAATCAGAATAATTTTCTTCTTCAAGTATCAAAGTCAACATTATTATTATATACATAATACTAATATTTTTATTGATATTTAATTCGAAAGTTCTCACTTCTCACGTAAAATTATCGCTTAAATCATTTAATTAAAATAGAGATATTGTTGATTTTTAGGTAAAAGTATCCAAATAATACTAATACTAAATAATTATGTTACAACTTCTAACATCATGTGGTCCTAGAACGACCATGCAAATAAATAAATAAAAATAAAAAAATGATAATGATGATGCGACAATATAGTGGATTCTTTATTGATGGGTGAGCTTATAAGCAATATTTTATTAGATATTACAAATTTTTTAAAAATTTAAAAAGTTAGTTTACTTTTTTTATTTTTACATGAATTTATTTTATTCAAATACTTTAATAATTTATTTTAAAATAAAATACAACTATTTTATAAGTTCAAAAAATGTATGAACTTAGGTTGCATCTAGATTGAGAATTTAGAAATTAGAATTATGAATTTCAAATTGTCGAGAAGAAACTACTTGAATTTAATTGGATAATTTTGAATTTGAAATATTTAAAATTTTTTAATTTTAATTTTAATTTTAAATTATGTTTTATTGAATATGAATATATTTTATT
>NC_026154.1:15485067-15538529 GCF_000512975.1 Sesamum indicum
TAATTTTAATTTTAATTTTAAATTATTTTTTATTGAATCTGAATATATTTTATTTTATTTTTATATATAGAGTTAGTTTGGAATATTTTTCTCCAAAATTTTAATTTATATTTAAATAATCTTATCGTATATATAACTAATATAGCCACTCTTAATATGATATAATATCAATGTTGGAGTAAATAAATATATTGTTATAACTGAATAAGTTGTAGATAAAGCCACGTGCCATTGGAAGTCGAATATAAAAACGCGCCTCCGCTGAAAAATTCAAAACCCCAAAATTAAAACCCTAACTTACGGCGGAGGGACTTCTCCGCCGAGAAATGTTTCGTCTGTGGCGGCACAACGCCGCCGCGTCCAGCGTCAGAGGAATTTTAACCAAGACGGTTTCCGAACAGCAATACTACTGCTCCACCGCTGCCGCTACCAACGGGGAGAACTGTGGAAAAGGAAAAAATGATAGCCGATGGTTGATGTTGCCTCCATTTGACCCCGCCGTGGACGGTTCTTCGATTGGAAAGAAGCTGTGTGGCGAGCCAACCGACTCAAGCATGACGGCTCTTAAGTGGATTGTTAAGTGCTGCCCTCATCTCCCGAGGTCTCTTGTTCAGAAACTCTTTCGCTTAAGACAGGTTCATTTCACCGTTACGCGGGAATATAAACAGGCTCACGTTATCAAGCATTTCGGGGTGCAGATGAATCCTAGATAAGGATTGTTTTTCTGAAGCGAGAGATTTATGCTTCTATTTTCAGCTTTTATCAGGAAAAAAGAAAAAAAAGCTGCTAGTATGTTTGAAAAAAGCATCACAATATAACACGATTTTGATTAACATGGGAGTACTAGAGAATGAAAGTTGATAGAGGATTTGAAATCAATTAAATTGTTATATATGTATATTGACGTAAAGTAGCAATAAAAACATGCCAAGTTTGTGTGATTATTGTTTTAACAATTGCGTATGAATGACCAAGTGTTGTTAGATCATATGATTTAAAATCCAAGCTTATACACATATGACCTTGAAATGAGCCAAGCTCTAGCTCCTTTTATGTTTATTGCCTAAGCACTAATTCTTAAATAAGCATGCTAACAAGTGTGTGTTGACAATCATACCTTTTCTCCTATTATGATTTGCTTCAGGTTCGAAAAGAGTGCTCCAATATTGAAACTAAAGAACAGCGTCCAAGAAGGGTAAAATAGTTATTCACAATTTATGAAATTTGATATTGTTCTTGTTGATGGTTTTTGAGGACAAATATGGCCTCCAACTGCACAGCTGATCTTATGTTATATTTAATGATATCTAAAGATAGGAGCTAAAGATCTGATGGATATTGGTGATAGAATATTGCTTCCAAAATCTGTTGATGGAAAGTCTCCTTCAACAACAGCAGTATCTCAGAGCTTTTCCGATGAAGAAGAATTGAAACTTGTCAAGAGTCTTGAGTTGTATAAGGTATCAAGGTCCATAAATTTGTAGTCTGTCTGTTATGCAGCTAGCAAATATTTTTATGTAGTATGTATTATGCTTGAGGGGAAAACCTAACCTCTAGATACATTATTTTAGGATCCAGCCATAATTGTCATCAATAAACCGCCTGGAATGCCTGTACAGGTATAAGTAGATGTTCATTGCTTTCTCTGTGATTGCAGGACATGTGCCCTCATCTTGTACAAAGTTCTTTTTCAGGGTGGCATTGGGATAAAGAGAAGTTTAGATGAATTAGCTGCCAAGTATTTGAAATATGATTATGCAGAGTCACCTCGCCTGGTGAGTTCTAAAGTCTCTTTTCATGTTACGTTTTCCTTATGTGTTGTGTGTATACATATAAGGCAGTCCACCAAGCTGCCTGCTAGGTTTGCTTTTGCTCGGATTGTATGATGTCTGGAAACTTCAACCACGCGCCTGGTTCGTGTAACCTTGCAGCATGCTGAAAGTATCTTATGTATTCTGGCACGAAGAGCCATAATATTTTTCGAATGGCTGGCAAAAGCTAGGATTTTACTGCACATATAATGCTAATGTTTGTTGATCTTTTTCTTCAACTTTATTTTCTTTTCTTTTGCTCATTTTATCATTCAAGGTAAGTCATTTGATATGCTGAGTAGTAGTTTTGGGAGGGTGCTGTTTCATCAAAACACAAAGAAATAAATACTAATATGCAAGATTGCTTTTAACATTTTAGTAGTACATGTGGAAATTGTATTTTCATGGTATTGGACTATGCAGACATTATTTTCATAGAATATATCTTTACCCCAGTCATTGTTTATTTTTTCTATTTTGAGAAATTTGCAGCTTGGTTTTGAATTGATGCTATAAACTATACTTGTGCATTTAAAGGCACAGTTTGCTACACATAGGCTTGTTTTATTGTTAATGAAAACACTGGATTTAGCACTGTCCCGATGTTTCACTCTACCTCATTGAAATGAGATCAATTAGGAGTTATCCTTTTGAGATACTGGCCAAAACTTTTGTGTTTGGTTTCCAATAATTTTACCATGAATTTTATCTTTTGCAGCTTTTCTGGGAGAAAAGAGCTTTACCTGTTATCTTTAAGTATGTCAATTTGTCCTGTTTGACTGTTTCTTTGGTCTAGCAAGCAGCCATTTACCTTTTGCACGTTTTTGTTGGTAAATAGGTGCACCGACTTGATAGAGACAGCAGTGGTATATTAGTGATGGGAAGGACACAGTTAACCGCTACCATCCTGCATTCTATTTTTCGGGAGAAAACTTTTGGCGCATCAGATGATGTGGGTAATTTTATAAATAATTCATAGTAGTTCTTGTTCTATAATCTTTTCTAAATAAGAAAGTATCTGTCCAACAACTAGTATTTTGCTATCTACTATAAGTCCCATACCTGAATCATCGTTTCCTGTCTTACAGGTTCCTGACAGTAAAAAAATCCTTCAGAAGAGGTATTGGGCCTTAGTCATTGGATCTCCTCGCCGTCGAGAAGGATTGATTTCTGTGCCTTTGGGAAAGGTGTCATTTATCTTACTCCACTTTAGAAGCTTTCATAGAAGTCTTCAACTCTTAACAAAATAGTCTTTGCTATTTTTCCTGTCAGTGTGTTCTTTACGTTGAATTTTTGGTCAATCTTGCCAGTTACTGGAAAGCTCTATATGTGTAGGAATTATGATTCATTTGACAAAAGATCTCTAGCATTACATGATTTGGATGGTCTAAACCTGGAAGGATTGTCTAAAGGACCTGAATTACCACATAAGATGAATTATTTTGAAGTTTATTTTTCTAAATTATAGTTGAAGTTTTTGAAAATGTAGTATATACACTGGCTTTGAAGATTTAATTAAAACCTCTTGTGCTAGCGGTCTCTTGGAACTTTCTAATTATCATGATTGTGGATTCATTTGCAAATGAAGATGGCCTTTTCTGATCTCTGTCATACATAACTTGTAAGAACTATCCTATGAAAATTTTCCTAGTAACCAAGATAATTTCTTACCAGTAAAAAAGTAATTAGTTCTGAGAAGCTGGTAACATCCATCCAAATTATGTAATCACGACTTAATGGGATTAGTGCTGATTAATGCTGCTTCAGTTGCCTAGTACTTTGGTATCTTGACCTTCATTCTGTAAAAAGGGCGTCAATTACTTTATCATGTTGGGGTGTTAGATTGTCGAAAAACTGAAGCATGCTGGCCCTTAATCTGTTTCTTCCGATTCTCCTATTATTCAGGTGGTAATTGACAATGGAAAATCTGAGAGAATTACTGTAGTAGATACTACCAAGACAGTGTCAGCTCAGCATGCTGTGACAGAGTATCGAGTTATAGCATCTTCACCATGTGGTCGGTTTCTCATGCTTGTTTCAGAAATTTGTATAAGTTGAGCTCCAAGGTTTCTGTTGCCTTGTTTGGTTTATCTTCTATTCCTGCATGCATGTGCATAATAACTTCCAAGGGAGATCAACCTTTTAAACTGTGCTGATGACTATTTACAAAGATCTACTACATTTTATTGGCCTATAAATATGCCTTACCAGAAAAGAAAATTAAAGAAAAACAAGTATTAGGTGATACAGAATAATGGTTTAGTTAAACTTGTACTGGATATGTTAGTTACTTGATGCATTTATTGAAAGCATTTCATTGTACTAAGATGCTATATCTGATAATCCAATCCTTTCATGAAGCAACTTATGATAAAATGTGTACACCGACGAAATTATTTTTTTTAAGGCCTAATATTTGCCTTGTGCTGTTGTAACAAAAACCATGTTAAGGGCTTAGGAAACATCTCATGTTAAAGTTTTATGGTTATTGAAACTAGTAGGGCTACTCACGGTTCAGAGAAGAAGAAAGATGGTTTATAACTTTTGATTTGTCTTTGAGTATATATCATCTTATGCTCTCAACAGAATGGCCCTTAAAATCACCATTGAAGATTTGTGCTTACTTCTCTTCTTCAGTGAAGTTGGATGAGTTATTATATACTTTTTACTGACAAAATTTTCAGAAGATTTTATTTCCTACTTCCAATAAAGTGATAAATTGCAGGTTACACATGGTTAGAGCTGTTGCCACTTACTGGAAGAAAACATCAGGTTTGGATATTAATCATGAATGATTCTTGCAGTATCAATTGCGTCTTCTTTTTTAACCATTATTTAACTTAAGCGAATAAGGATATTGAGACTGATTCTTTGCCTTCACCTCTGATCATTGAGCAGCTCCGTGTTCACTGTGCTGAAGTATTGGGGACACCTATAGTTGGAGACTACAAGTATGGCTGGCAAGCTCACAAGAGATTGGGAAGCCGCTTGGTTTATGCTTCAGACCTTAGATGGCACAACAAAATATCAGAAGTTCAACATGATACTGTTGGCTTCGACTCGGAAATTGGAAGTATATCTGATAAACAACTTCGTCTTCATCTTCACTGCAAAGAGATGATCTTACCCAATATTTCACTGGCCTTGCAACATAGAAATGGAATTTCAGACCTGGATACTGCAGCAACGGAAAGCATTAAGTTAGTTGCTCCATTGCCGGCGCACATGCAAAGAAGTTGGGATCTACTGAACTAGTACCATTAGTTCCAAGAGGAGGGAAGTATGATATTCACATGTGCTACTGATAACTCATGTCCCAGGTAAGAGCATCTTCTTGAGGCTAGGAGAAAAAAAATATTTACCTGTCACTAACCATACTTAAATCTGGCCGAGAAGTCACTGACTTTGTCATAATCCAAACATTACATTAGTTGTTGAAAAACTGAATTGTAGGAAACAAGATTTATTGTTAACATTGATCGCTTCTCGTCACTTTTCACCTTATTTGCATATTTTTGTAGTTACATAAGACGTATTTGAAAGTAAGTTCAACCAATTCCAAGCACTTGTTTGCTTTGGGTTATACTGGACCTTTGACATTGGAATTTGCTTGTTGATACCATAAATATATTCTATGTCGTGGTGAAAGACATCTTTTAAACTAGGTCTAGGCCAGCCCTTAGTGCATTTGAAATCGTTGTCCAATTTAATCTTAATTCAATCTTATAACTTGTGTGATCGTTTAGGAGTCAACGCATGTCTATAAGACCATTTCTGGCTGCGCTGGCCTGAATTCTTGCTCGTGTCGCGTGTACTTGCATTCCGCGGGCATAGGTACCAAATAGGAGCCACCTTATATCTAGATTTAGTAATGTAATCATTTCTCTCTCCTCCAATTTGAAATCCAACTTTTTATGGGCGTACTGCTATTTTTTGTGAGTATGAATCTCCGTTTTGGGTGAATAGTGCTGCGTTTTCCTGTATGTTTTGTTGCGAAGTAATTGTAAGCTGAGTGATCAATTCATGCATGTGCATCCAAGTTCCCTCTTCTCTAAACGGAAAAAGTGCACAAAAGCATGAGTGTTTGTTTGTAAGTTTGAACTTTTTCCTACCAATTAATTTACTTAGGAAGATAAAACTTATTGAGCTATTTAATAGCCCTCCATTATTCCTCTTACACCAGAGGATTTCTTCTCCATTTTCTTCCCTGTGCCCATTTATATTCACTTGACATGTAAGTGGAGATGCTCAACTCCTTGTCTTGGAAAATTTATCAGCCCAACATTAGGTGGAAAATAATATGGCTGGATATCGGAGATTTCCCTGGTTTTCTTCCAATTAGACCGGAAAAGAAGTCCTCACACCGTGGTTTCAATTCATACCAAGCGGAGCAGAATCTAGACCGGAAAAGAAGTCCTAACACCGTTATTCAATCCATACCAAGCGGAGCAGAATCTAGACGGGAAAAGAAGTCCTGACACCATTATTCAATCCATACCAAGCGCAGCAGAATCTGTTGGATGAACGTAACCTACATTTCAATTATCTCAGCTGTAAGTTGGCCTAGTATGGTGGTTATTGGATGGCCTGTCGGTTGTAGATGAAGGGAGTGGTCTTTTAATCCTTGTTTGAGAGCCGCCCTTGGGTAAACAAACTTTAGTTTCCTTGGAAAACTTCCAGGCATCAAGAACCTCAGGCAGACTTTAAAGTGGTTAAGGCATTCTTCACATGGAGACTTTGCTAACAGGTGCAATCACGAACCAGATTCCACCGCAACGAAAATGATTAACATTTACCACAAAAAAGGCATAATCCAGAAATGTCCCTGTTTAATGTGTATCTGCTGAGATGAAACTATTGGGAGGTACTGAAAGTGAGTTGACTATTTCATGGCAACTTCAATGTATTTTTCTGTTATATTGCAAGTGAATCATTAACCAAAAATCATTACACAAACTCTACGGTAACTCACTTTCTGGGTGAGGAGATAAGCACTCAAGGCCCCTCCGCTCAATTACAATTTCACTCACCAGTAGCAAAATGCCCCAATGCAGCTTTTCCCCAAGCTAATCCTGTTCCTCAAATTTATGCAATGAACAAGTATCAATGGTCCTCGTGTTCACAGGATCTTCTTAGGTCCTGATGTACTTCCTGAGGTAAGTGTTAGCTGCATCTATACCAATCGACTAAAGTACATGTTCATGAAATATCTTGATGGGTTGAAGCCACTTAGAATTACTGCAAACAAAGAGCAACTATAAATTTCTGTATGAAACAAGACGAATGCATATCACAATCTTGTATGGTGACACTTACATATAGGGGACAGAACAAAGACGATGCTAATTGGGTACAGGAACAAAGTGGTCCTCTCCAAGAAGGGTAATACTGCATGATAGACGAAAGATGAATTAGTATAAAGAAAGGTCCTAGATACATAGAATCATTATTGTGAAGGGTGTATTTTCAGTCTACGGATGCATAGTTTGCTCCATGTTTACACAAATGAAATGGCCCTCCGTAGCTAAAGAGCTTATCAGCATTCATTCAACAAATCTTTTGGAGTTTTTAACTTTCTCATCCCAGTATTTAATACTGTAAGCTTGATGGAAGTCCTCCTTCACTGACCAGGAGTACAAACAACTAAATAACCAGTTTATTTGCAAAGTCCAATTTCTGTGGAAAAAACCTCACTATTCCAATTTCTGTAGAACTTATCATACGCTAAGAAACTTTTGGACACTTAAACGGAACATCAGAACACATTTGGATCAATCTAGGTGCAGCAAGAAGAAAGCAAAAGACCTCTCATCTTTTAAGTATACAACAGAATCTCAACAAGCACCGCTTTCGTGAAATTTCAGATCCTCAAGTTTCAGTCAACTTTATTTCACATTGATCCTATTGCAGTACGGATGTGAGGTACAATGCTAAGCACTCTTCCTTCCAACAGCTATGGCATACAAAGGTAACACTGATACTAGTGGTGCAACTTTGTAGTTTTGGCAAGAGGAAATTCAGTATTATATTTCCACACAACACTCAAAGAGTTTACAGGTTTTGTAGCCTATTCCAGCAAGGAAAGGACACATACCAAGTCCTTGACTCATTGCCATTAAACAAATGAAAGAAATGATAATGCTTCAACAGAAAATTGTCTCACCATCATAGCCCAAGTAATTTAGGTAATGATAGTATGAAGCAGCTGCCATGAAGAGCAAATTTGATAGTAATACAGGAACAAAACCATGAGCCACCAGCAGAGGTGATAAAAAATAATGAATGACTGCCACAAAAGCAAAGACATTAGCAGCTGGGCACCGTATATTGGAGACAATTTCCAGTAAGAGCTCCCACTTTGCACTTACCATAAAGCAGCACAAACATAGGGAAGAAAGAGTTGCAGTGCACATCAAAGGCATACAACCTTCACAAGGTTAAAGATAAAGTTAGCAAACAAACCATAGTTCGGAGCACAAATCTAGACATAGTAATGCAGTGACATGAGAAAAGGCAGTGTAACCAAATATCCAGGCACAAGGGATAAGCGGATAAACTCAGAAAATATAACCAGAACAGGATGAAACTTGCCACTCCACCCGTTGCTCCACGACATGACTGTTTGGAGCTTCTTCTCGAAGATAATTGTTAGTGAAGAACCTGGAATAAGTTTGCCAAATAAATGTTCATTATACAATAGTGAAATCTATAAGGAAAGCACATTAACTAGGTCAAAGTCTTCAGCATTATGCAAATATGACAAAGAATCACTTTGCCAGCAGTGGCCCAGCATTAATTTATCAATAGGACACTGCTCCAGTTGCTTTGGGGAGGCCTCTGATGCATAGCAATGGAACCATAATACAATGTTCGCTTCTCAGAGAAATGTGGGTACTTATCCACAAAATACATGAAAATAAACTTAGAATTTGAAGGGCAGAATTATGTTAAACATGTTGAGAAAAACAGTTGACCCGGGAACATCACTCTATAGAGATTGCCTCAGCTCTCTGTTTTACTGCATTCTACAACCAAAACTCAGAAATATGGCATATTGATGGGACAAAGTGTTAAAAAATATGTAACTTCATCTTCCCTCCTTCCTCATTTTTAGTAATACAGCATTATCGTGGGACCAAGTTCAGTCGAAAGCACTCTATGTTTGATACTTTTACCATGACTATTTCGCAGGGTCAAGTAGAGAAAGTGGAAAGAACAACTATCTCCTGAGCTGCTTTTGGATCTTGGATCCTGAATTATCCTGTACTTCAACTTTTAGCAAGTCGTATTCATTACATGTAAAACATGCATGCAAGTCATGTAACACTCAAAACCTGGAAGAATGGTTACAAAAATTATGCGAACAGGAGACTATTAAACTCACTTTTCCTTCAGACATATCTACAATATATATGTGACCTATATAAAAGGTGCATAGAACAGGAAACCTTGGTGTCAAAATGTCCTTTGTAGTAACCGTTTTCTACAGATTTTGTGTGGAGAGTATTTCCTCATTTTACCCTAAGACCTTGGTTTTCTAGCAGGCTGACCATCAATTCCACAACTGGGAGAAGGCCTAAATTATAATTCAATGATTTAAAGCATAAATTTTATATTGCACGTATGTAATTAGAACTTTTAGCCTGGAACGGTGGTTAGTATCTCCAAAAGAAATTAAATGACTGAAGCACTAATTAAAGAGCTAGACATTCACAGAACTTAGTTGCCTAATTGAAATGCCAAAAAAATTTTGAGCTAAGTAATAGGACTGTGTGCAACCACTCATAACATCTTTAATCCATATTCTTGTTTGTCCTCACCAGCAACAAGTAGCCAAAATTGCGCCTGATAAGAGGAAATGGAAGAGCAATACTGAAATAACTACGAAAACAGCATGCCCTGCACTATGATCGTACCTGAAACAAATAAATGAAGGTAATTACATATGGGAGATAACCACTATTTTGCACACGAATCTACTGTGAAAGAAAAAACAGAGAAAAGATTCATCCATTCAGAAGTATAATTAAATAAAGTGTTTGTAGGAATGCAATGTTAGATTTCCTACATATTGTAACAAATTTTCAGTATTATAAATTTTCTAAAAGGAAGGCTTGCCTAGGAGGCTGATCAATACCTAGATCATTAAGGCAGCCATAACAGAGAAGTATAGAAGACACTTACGCAGCACAATAAGCCATCGCTGAAACTGACAACAGAAGACTACATATGACAACAAATGCAGGATCATCACGTGCCCACTGGTTCTTTGTTTCTGCACAACCGAAGATTTTGGGGTGGGGGGGGAAGGATCGGAGCAGGTAGGAAGTCATTAATAGCTAAAACTTAAAAAACAGTCAAATATAGCAAATGATACTCTCTTAATTTCAGATAATAGATAGTAAAACTATTATACTTTCCAATCTAGGGAAGAAACATTTTGCTACCATGGTTTTAGGAAAAAATATAGTATTCAATATCAGCAATAAAAAATCAAATTTGGAGAATGATAAACTTGATATTCCCAAAAAGAGAAGCTCAGGCATCAGCTATCTATGCAGGAGAAAGATGTACCATAGTATTCGAAAGAATGACCTAAGAGCCGTTCTACATAGAAGCTGGCTTGGCAGCTGATGTTTACAGAAGTTCAAAATGATTACATGGACTAATTCATCTTTGACAAGGATAACTTAGAAGTGCTCTGAGAAAGGAAACAATAGTTTTGGTTGGCATGGCGCTGAATGAATAATGACTCCATTGGCAATAGAGTCATAACCATCTAGCAGATGCAATTTGTAAAATCTGCATGAGGTGAATACTGCTAGTATACATGATGAATTATTGGCATGTTGGTACTCTGGAAAGATTCAGTAATATTTATCTAACCATGAAACTTAATCAAGCAATGGCAATAAAACAATGCTTATTACGTCTTAAACCCATAGTAAACCTATAAAAGACTAGTCATCAGAAACAATAAAAAAGATGTCATAGCAAAAGAAAGCACAACAAATATGGAAATTTATTTCCAAAAGGTGAACAAGGCTTCCCTAGAAGACTTACGCTTGTGATACTTGGTATGTTGATATCTGCATTGTCATACATTTCACATGCAAAATATAGAAATAATATCATTAGAAACCCGAGAAATTAAGAAAAAAACGTCAACAGAAACAACAAGAATAACATGAAAAGGTCAACTAGCAACCTAAAACCTAATGTATGCTAATATCGTGGAAGAATGATATTGCTTGCAAACAACATGTTTATTCTAAAAGAATTCCCTGGATGATTGCTAATTTTTATTAAAGGGAAAAAGACACAAGAGAGAACTTTTTCGTCTCTTGGCATACTAGGAACCTGATAACAAAAGTAAGTTTCTGTATCACACATAGCAAGGACTATTCGCCTTTCATCAACTTGTCAGTTGTAGTATGGTATGAAGTTGGATATTTCACAAACTCTGTCTCTCACACAATATAATTGAAGAAATCAACAGGTGATACTAGTCTAAGAAAACCAGGAAAGAAGTGCAAGAGTCCAGAGGGCTTAGCTGGAATATATAAGGACGGTTCAACAATATTGTGAGGATCAGAATTAAAGATCACAAGAAAATACATCACATAGGAATGATTATAATAATTTGCAAAGCTGGATACCCACACGACTTTCGGTGAAGTGCATAGGTGAAGCATTTGCCAGAAAGTATATTCAATGTCCATTTGTTGCCACTGCATTGAACCACCCAAAGAAATTGGTGTCACTGAGAGAACATAGGAAATGAAATAACTGTATCTGTTGAAAATTATTAAGATTTAAGTAGACTACCATGAAACACATTTCTTCCATTAGGCTTCTGGAAAAAATTACTAGTTGCAAAAAGAAAATAATGACGGCGAAATTCTAGAAATCATACAGTCAGTCACCAATAATGGCTACGTCTATTGTAAGCCAAAAGTTAGACAACATAGCATAAAGGAAAAGAAACATAAAAGGAATTTATGTAACATGAGTCGCTAAGAGACTGAATGTGGTCGACAAAACCTTCAATAGAACTAGACCCTCAAATCCAATTAGAATGTATTCCTCTCCTTGTCCACTCAACTAATGACCAAACAAGGGGTACCTAATGCAATTAGAATTATCTTAGAACTATGTAAATTTGATTAGTTCATTCCAGTTTCTTGCCAGGAAGTGGGGAGGATGTTAAACAATCAATGGAAAGCTCATTAACTCATAGTAGGAAGTTCATATTTCTACTTATTGACTGTGATCAAGCTGATGAGCAATGACAACCTCAAAGTTCAGGTTCTCAGTTATTGTGTAAGAAACAACATTTTCATTCCAACAGGAATAGAAAAGTGATGGAAATTGTTAGATCCAGCAATAACTCGTATTCAGAGCTCAATACAAGATAAAATGCGGAGAAATATAAACTTAGATCTTAACTGTTTTTTTGCTTTTAACTGACCAGAGGAAGAAATTAAACCAAATTATTAAATTAACTTGTTCCCATTTAGATAAAATTTTATTACTGCCGAAAGTCCCTCATCTCTGCCTGCGGTTAGCTACCAATTAGAGTATGAATTTTCGGGATTACTACCTGTCTTAGGATCAAGTGCGGCAAAATCCTACTTCTAGTAACAAATAATTCGTCTCATCTAAACCAAGGGGGTAAAAAAAAACAATGCAAATGTCGTGATACTCGGCAACATTTCTCACATTATCCTCCATTCATTCCATTATCTCTCGTCCTGAACCACATACAAGACGCGAACGCAACAACACCTCATCACAACGCAATGAGACAACAATTCGGAGGCATCGATTAAAACATTTTACCATAACGATCAAGATCAGATCTGTAATTGGAACAATATTTCAATTACATATGCATGTAAATTTGTGAAGAAGACGACGAGAAAGGGAAGAGGGAAACGAAACCTTGACTATTCTGCGGAGGTAATGAGGGAAGAGAGAATTGGGCCGGGCGTGAGGGCCCGGACGGACCTTCGCTGATGAAGAGGTCGGCAGCATCTTCTTCTTCTTCTCTAATTTCTTCTGATTTTGATTGTTTTCACTGTAATTTCCTGATTCTACTACTGATTGGTTTGGTTTTGAAGATCTCTTCGATTTCAAGGATCTTTTTCCTTTCTATTTCGTTGTTCCCTCCTACTCTCCCCGTTTCTGGTAGACTGTAAAATGTAAATGCTAAAGTCCGGATACGTTCTCTTTGGGCTGGGTTTTGTGGAGGCCCATCAAATTGGGTTCCTAAGCAAGCTCGAATGTTGAGCCTATCCGGTTTGACCCTCTTGGGCTATGAACCAAGGCCCAAAAAGGTGTCGTTTACCTTGAGATCAATCCCATCTAATTGTAGAATTCTTTTTTAATAGAAATGATAACTATATCATAATTTTGATGTTCATAGAAATGGGTTAATCTAAAATAGTCCAAAAGAAAGAAAGAGATCGCAATAGCACAAATCAATTCAAGACCCAAGGTGCCCCCAAGGAGCCCAGTGTAGGTGAGTTCTCAGAAATCTTACAAAATGTGCCCTCAGAAAATGAATTGACTAAATGAGAGGTCCAACCGACTCAAATTTCAGAGGGTCTAAGTTCAAGAACGCCTCACAAGCCCACAAGAAAATTTAGGTACATCAAATTTTCTTCCCAAATTCAAAGTTCATATCATATGCATCAGTGGGTGGTTTAGATGGCATCCATGTAAGATCCCACATCTTCCTAAATCAGATAAGGATCAACGGCCCCCTTGGATATACGTAATGTTTCTAGCCAGAAAGCAATCTATAAACTTTAAGAACTTGACCTCAGCTGGGAGAAAGTGTCTTCTTAACCACCTCCCCCAAAATTCAGGAGGCATCTTATTTCGAGAAGATATTCTTATTTGTAACGAACTTCAATCCCCCCTAGGAATTGTTGGTCTCCAACCGTTAAGATATAATTTTTCGTTGAATCTGGTGATCTTTCAACCATTGAGGACGCCCCATCGAATTATAGGGGATTCAGTCTTATCCAACCATATTGAAATAATCTTTCACTAGATCCGTTATGTTCAACCAACTAAAGGTTGCCTATAAAGTATTTGAGAATTTGGATTGAAATAAGAATTTGAATAAAGTATTTTAGACAATTCTATATTAAAGTAATCTAAATAATGACTTAAAAAAATATTTCCAAACAACTATATATATATATATATTAAAATTTGTGCACCTAAAATCCCAAGGGCAATGAGAAGGCTGAAGTAGCAAACTAAATGATCTATAAGGGCAGGTCCAGTAAACTGCTGCAAGCTCAAAGACTTTAACTTGAATGAAAGCCCAATCTCAACTAGCTAGGCCCAAACTTATGAACCTCCACACCGCACCTCAGTGGCATCAGTAGACGCCAATATGGGAAGAAGGTAATGTGGCACGAGCTGTCTGAAGCATCAAGTCAACTAAGATACCCGAGTCCTCAGTAGATTTGCCTGATCACCCTCTCAACAACTTTGTTAAAGACTTTCAGATGACCTTATCATAAAAGATTGTACAAATATAATGGATCTATTCGTAAAGAACTATACCTATCCATGGAGATAATTCTATCTATTGATGATATCCTCATATGCCAGGGTTAAGATGGATTCAGACGACTAATAGATAGCTATTCCCCTCCAAGTCAATAGAGGTTTGATCTCCTCCCAAAGGCCGTGGGAGCTGTCCATAAATACCAAGACCATCTCATTTTGAAGGGGTAACTGACAATTACATCTGCACTTATGAAATTTAATACTCATTAATATGCTATTATTTTATCGATAAAATATAATTTAAAATGTTTTATAATATGAATTATAAAACAAAAAAAATATTATGAATTTGAATGCAGGAAAAATGCAAGCAACCCCCTTGTGATATTGCAAATGAGTAAATTACCCCCTTATAAAAAAAATTATGATTTACCTCCCTATATTTTTTAAAACACACCAATTTACCCCCTCCCCCCATGATTTTTAAAATAAAGCATTTTTACCTCCCTATACAGGGAGGTAAATTGCTTCATTTTAAAAAATATAAAGGGGTAAATTATTATATTTTTTTCATAGGAAATAACGTGCCCATTTTCAGTATTACAGGGAAATAAATTGCTATTCAACCATTTGAATTATCTACTTTCACATCTAGGAATTACGAAATTATAATTATATCAAATATTCCAATTCAAATTAAGTATGTTGTTAGAAAATAAAACTATGTTACCACATTCTTGTCAAATTTTTTAATATATAACTATTTTACCAACGCTAAATATTACTTTTTATTTTGTTTAAAGAAATTAAGAAAAAGTTGGACAAGAAAAAAGGAAAATCGGCATCTAGTTTGGAGTCTTTGGGACTTCAGACTTCACAGTGAAATTGCGAAATTCCTATCATCTCCCTCTCCAAATTCTCCCTCCCTATTCTCTGAAAATTCTCCGCTTCAATTTTCAGAAACCCTAATCGCCATGGTAGAATCTAGTCGGTTCTCTGTCCATCTCGCTCTAGGCGGTGGTGCAGGTACGATATTGCACACTTATGATCCAGATTATAATTACTCCTGCAAAGGTTTCATGTAGTACGTGATTTCAATCTAGTATCGATCCATTCCAACATTTCGACTATGATAATTGTGTTATTTTTGGTGATGCAGTTGCCGACGTGTTGTTGTGGAGGAAATGGTACCGGAGCGTCGCTTTTCTTGTGGGGTCAACTGCCCTTTGGTTCCTGTTCGAGATAGCTGGATACAATTTACTGTCGTTTATATCGAACGTTTTATTGTTGCTCGTAGCAATCTTGTTTTTTTGGGGTAAATCTGCATCACTTCTTAACAGGTAGATGAATTAATGTATCTTAATTGTTGTATGCTTAAGTTTTCAGAGTAGTCTACTGATAGTAATTATTTTTGCACTTACTTTGGACATCACTTGATGGCTCTTACGGAAAGGTTTCTACTTTGTGTTACTCAATTTCAACAATGGGTTTTGTGGGTTTTAGTTACTTGATGGGTTATGGAAACTTATTGAGTAAACTGTTTCTATGATTTAGACCTCTCCCGCCCCTCCCTAGTCTCGTGGTTACTGAAGAGAGTGCTCTGAGGGCTGCTGATGAGATGCGAGTTTGGGTAAACTATGTATTGGCAATTGCACACGACATTGCATTTGGTGGAAACTTGAGACTCTTTGCTGAGGTGCTATAATTTTTGTTCTCCTCCTTGTTATGCTTTGTTTACTAACCCTTGTGGTGCCTTTGCTGATTGAGGGGGATCTTGTGCCTGAACCTTGATGGGCTTTGTTTATTAGGTTGCTATACTCTTGTTGGTTATTTCCTACATTGGCAGTCTTTTCAGCTTTTTTACGCTGGTCTACATAGGTAAGTCTGGATTCTAGTAAATGCTATATTTTCTTTTGGTCTACATAAGTAATGTGGGGATTTTTTTGCATTGTTATTATGACAGATGTTCTTCTTAGTTTCTCACTGCCAGTGTTGTATGACAAGTACCAAAAGCCAATCGATGACAAGCTGAGTGCTGTGTATAATATAGCTCAGGTACAATATCGGAAAATTGATGATAAGATACTGCGAAAGCTTCCGTTGCCTTCAAAGAAGGAGAAGAAGATCCAATAGACTCACTGTAATCTCTTATATCCCTCTTTATACACACAGATACACCCCTATATATATATTTCTCTCTATCTTTCTCTCTTCTCGTAGTGGCAGGACGCTTATTTGCTTGACTATGTTATTACCATACTTGATTTATGTATGGTTTTCTTCATGACACATGCGGCGAAGTGCAAACAAGTCATGTCTATTGAATATAGTTGCTCTCTCCTCTGTTTCACTTTTGTTGTTTGTGATGCGTACAAAATATATAGTCTCATATTTTCAAATTTGTTCTTGTGAAAAAGCCAAGAGTTATAGGTTACCTCAAATGAACAAGAATATATGTTCTTTATCAAACATATAGACTTCAATTGTTCCCTTTTTGGCACTTAATTCCTCATATGGGCCATTTCCACATTTTTTTTAAAAAATTTTGCATATAACACTCCTGCATAAGACATGAATATCTATAAAATGATAGTCAGTTTTCAAGGTGCACAATGGGCCTGGCCAGCTCATTACTAGCATGGACCAGGCTAGAAAAGTCCGGCCTAGGACCAGCCCACTACTGTTCATGACTAGTCCTGGGGCGGCCTTGGGCCTTTTAAATGGGCCCCAATTAGGTCCATTTATAATCCCAAGCCCAGCTTGTGAATCAGCCCCGTTGAGGCCTAGATCAAGCACGAATTGACTATTTTATTTTTTTATGAAATAAAAATTTTCTTTTGAACAATTACTTAAATTTTTTGTAGAATTATGAAATACAATAAATAATAAATTAAATCACACAATAAATCATAACTAGAAAAATAATAGTTAATTTTATATAATGAACTTAGATGATAATAAATTTTGAAAAAAATAAATAAAATATATTAATGAATTAAAGTACTAAAAATTTAGAAGTAGAACAATAATTATAATAATTTTTAGAGTTCCATAAATATAAAAAAGCTACTTGAATAGTTAGTTTAGGAGAACAAAATAAAATTCATATGCCATGCATTATTATTATAAAAAAAAATGGCCCAATAGGCTTAGCCCCAGGCTCGACTCAGGACCAGGTGGTCCTGCGATACTGGGTTGAGCTGGTCCTAGGTTTCAATGGCCGGTCCCAAGTGGGCCTGGGCCAACCTAGCTTATTTTTTTATTGGTTCAAACTGGTCCTGGGCTGGGCTAGCCTAGCTCAGCCTACTGTGCATCTTTAGTCAGTTCTATGATAATCTAATTAAAACAGTATACAGCTTAAATGTAAACTTGAATATTCGTTTGTTTTCTCTCAAAATGATTAAAGTGATAATTTTATTGCTATGCAAGCCATAGCTCAGGTTTCTTTCCTCTTTGGTCCAATAAAATATGCCTATGGTGGCTATTTCTGTTCAATCAGAATATTATGCCAAAGATGAAAAGAAACCCAACATGGAATGAGGAAAAGAGAAGCTGAAAACTAGATAGAAAATAAAAGAGGGATTGTTTACTTGGAGTAGAAATTATTATTGTTGTCTACTGCCCTAATGTGGAGGTTTGCGTGAGTAGGAGTTATTTCCATTAACATGTGGCTGGTTCTTGTATGAATGAGTTCAAATGGAGAACTCATATTGAAATGTCATCAGGACAAGTCATATCACAAATTCAAATTTCTTGTCAGAAGTGGAAAAGTCCTGTGTACAGATTATTTTAGGTTGCTTGATTAGAATTTAGTTCAGTACTAAATGACATAAATCGACTTGTTTCATGAATATAGCTTGAAATATGCCTGAAGGGCAAATGATGGAAAAATAATCACATTGTGATGCAAAAGCCTCCCAGAAATTTAGAAATGTCCTTATCCCTTTTATGACACTGGAGACTGTTTCTAAACAGAATTTAAGAACATTATTGAAGAAGGATTTTGAGGTTTCGAGTGCATATTGGCTGGAATTGCTGTTTTGTCCCCCCCCCCCCCCCTCTTTTGCGGCAAAGAATGCATTATTAAGTGTTTTTAAGATATAAGCAGTGGGTTCGGAGATTCTTAAATCAAATCATTTTTTAGCTTGTTCTTTTAATTGTTTAGCATGTGGAGATTGATCTTGTTTGCCGGCGTTCTTGTAGCAAGGATACTTTTGATTACTCTACCACATCCAACTTCTCAATTCATTAGATGTATATATGACTATGCTAGAACATTTAGCTTGTTCATTAGATTGATAGACTATTCGGAATTTTTATGCATAATATATAAACTTAGATTTACGCCTCATGGAGGAAACCCAAGATGATTGCATGTCATGTTGGAATTGAAAGATTTGTTCAACTTGAAACTTATCAGTGTGTGTGGGTCAGATCTATATTTTAATGCATGGTAGTATATTTCCTCTAAAAAGCTAATGCTATTTGCAGGTGCCTTTTGCTGGTTTTTTGGCATCTTGTTTGGCATCTAACTTCTGTCGGATGGATCAGTTTTGAGGACCATCAGAGTTGTAAGTCATTTTGTGGCTTCTGGAAATTGTTAACACTGCCTGTTTTCTCATTCTTGTGGCTCGTTTTGTGGTAATTTTGGCCGTTCTTAAGCCATATAGCTCTCTTCACAGTTCATACACTCTTCTCCCACTGGATGGGAGGATAACAGTCCTAGGAATTAGTTGTGAAGCTTTAGGATTGTAAAGATTGATCTGTGCAATTGCAATGTGTATCTATGTTGATGCTCTTCATTGGGGTTGTTCTTGTTTGACTCCAAAAGTTAATGACAAGGCCAAAATAACTAGTTAACCTTATTTAGTTGTGCATGTTAAATGCAAGGGATAACTGAACCTTTTTTTTTTTCCTGAGGTTTGGTGTAATTATACATAAATTTCATATGGTTTTAAAAATTATATCTAATACTCTTGAGGTTTGCATCAATTTAGCAAATAAGTCTCTCTTTCAGTTAAAATTCACTGAATTTGAAAATTTTATCATGTTTTGCGTTAATATTAGCAAATTTCATGAATTTTGACTAACAACTGAACTTATTTGTTAGCCTGAAGCAAATGTTAGGAGTATTGAATGTAATTTTTCAAACAATAGCAATTTTATGTGTAATTACAACCAAACTTTCAGGGAAGGTGAGCGTGATTATCCCTAAATACAAAGATCGGCTTCACACATATTGAAAAGTTTTTATCTAGTCTTGTTAAATTCAACCAATCTCATGACACGTGATATATTTGTCATATGTTTGGTTATTTTAATTAAATAATATAATAATTATATAAAAAGTATTATATTTGTGGTATTATGAGTTGGGACTAGACCTACGTTAGAATAGGTAGGCAAAACATTATTGACATTGAAGATTGCTTGCAAACCGTTCCCCTATTACAAATCCTTATTCTCACTCAATTGCAGCAAAACCAAGATTGTGGTATACATGAATTCGGGAAACATGATTTTAGAGGGTGTTTAAGTACGCTTATAATTTTTTTCAAAATATTTTATACGATATTAATTCGATAATTTTCTTTAAAATGGATTTATAAGTTCTAATGTCTTATAATTTTTACATGCATTTTATAAGATTTTGTTTTTAATCCGTTTAATTAAGAACCACACCCTTTCACTTTAATGAGTATAACCAAGTCTGTATAACACTGAACCAAGGCCCCAATCGTCTCATGCTTTCGACTTTGGAGCATTTGGCGGCTTAAACCGGAGCAAAAATTTATTAAAAAAATAAAAATTAATTACATTTATACCCTTTTGAAAATATAGATGATACTTTTTCCTAAAATTAAGTTCACCCATTTATTGGGGCTCGAACAATAAATGCTTACTATAACAAAAATATTTACATAAATTTTGCTCTTTATTTAACGTATTCATGTATATTCTTATATTCATAAAGGGATGAATGTGATGTATATATATATGGAGTGATATAACATTATTAATTTTTTTCTAATAAATATAAAATTATTATATTAGAATGTTAAGTGAGGGTAAAAAATTAAAAATTTTATGTAATTTTTTTGCTAACATTAGCAATTTTTCTCTAAGCCATAACAAAAGAGGATCAGTAGTAAACGATGAATTTTCAAAGTGTAATGTACATATAATGTTAAATATATATTTTTTTGAAATAGTGTAACTTCGCATTTTTAAATGGGTCTAATGCATGCAAAAGTCACACATAGTGGGCAATCCACGAATTTGGGATCTATCTAGCAGAATTCATTTACGAGCATAAAATGGGGACCTGCAAAAGGAATATTAGCATCCTAATGCTTAAGTCAGTATATGATTTTTTAATATTAAAATTAAAAGAAAGAGACATAAAATTGAAATAAGGAGTTATAGTGAAATAATTGAGGAAGGTGGATGCGTATTAGGAAGATTACTTGTGTGAATAATGAAAAAAACGTCACCCTATAGCTAAGGATGGCAATTAGCCCTGAAAAATCAGCCCCAACCCGAACTAGTCCCGTTTGGGGCAGGTTTTGGTGGGTAGTCTATTCGGTTGGGACATGATGGGTCTGAACCAAACCCACACCCCAACTAATATTTTATATATTTTTTATTATTTATTATTCATATGCAATACATTATTAATAAAATTATGATATTATATGTAAATTTTTAAAAAAAATTTGCATATATTTAACTATATATAAAAAATACAGAAAATAAAAAATTAGTTGAATGTATTATTTGTAGATCGTCAAATAATATTATTTAATGAGAAAATTAATAATTTAGATGAACAACTACTTAGTATAATTAATTTTAGATTGAAAACCATATCTTATTAAAATTGTCTACATCTAAAATTATAGTTATTTTTAATACATAATTTGAGACACTTACAAAATTAAGAATAAAATAATAAAAATAATTTTTCCAATTTCATCTTTAATTTCACTAATTATTCAATTAATTCAATAATTAATTTATTTTTAACGGGACGGGGAAGAGATGGGGCAAAATGGGTCGGGTTGGAGGGTTGGGGATTTAAAGAGGCTAGGCGGCGTGAGATTATTTGGGGCGGGTCTCGAGTTCGGGGAAACCCGCCCCAAACTGGCTCCATTGCCATTTATACCTACACCAAGGGAGAAGGGCTGGGCTTTATAGTAGTTGTTCCTAATAGATGCGTAGGTAGGCTCCCGTGGAACTCAGGTTGATAGTTACTTAATGATAAGTCTCTTCGAAGTTTGGGACCATCAGCAGAAACCTTTATGAAATCCTGGTTGCTCATGGAATCTTCCAAGGAATAAGATACCTAAGGGATATGTTTTTCGAAATTTCATAGGATCCTGGTTCGTCGTCATCACAATCTATGTGGGCGTCTTCACACTTGATGCATGCTAATGTCTTAAAAATGTAGCCGACTCAGTTGTCCCGTCAGCACCAATGTCTTGGGCCAGCAGGCCTAGACATAGTCCATATTCGATGAGCCCGTTTGCTTGAAGTCTAGCCCACCAGAAGGTTATTTCCTCTTGGGCTTTGTGCATTTCTAAGCAACTTGTTTCAGGTTGTCGTGCAAGTTGGATTTTTGAGTAGGTTAGACCACCTAATTGGATTGGATGTAATAATTTTGGGCATTAGGATGTAAGTGTAGTTAATTTTAAAAATAAATTTATAGGATTCGAAAATTTATTGGTAGGTTTTGTTTGACTTGAAAGTTTTTTATTTTTTTCAATTTTTAGTTTGGCGTAAAAGCGATGGTGTTTGCATGAAAATATTGTGAGTTGACTAATTAATAAAATAATTTTGTTTAAGGTAATATAATATGTTTGGACATGAATGGCTCTCTTAACATTGGTAACTGACAGACAATAATTTAACACAATTATTGATTGTCTTATTGACTTTTTTCCTTTTATCATTATATAGCAGATAAATTTTAATTTCAATTGAGTTTGACAAAATTAAATTAATTTTATCGTAAGTGCAATATATTTTTTAGTGTAATTGATGTATAATTAAAAATAATAATTAATTACATAACAATTATACCATATTTATTTTATAATTGAATCTAATTTAAATAAAAATCTTCCAGCATGCCAAGGTGAAGCTTGCACGTTTCATAAGACAACTTTGCTAAAAGTCAACTAATGTTTAATTTTATAGTTTTTAGTAAATTTCTATCTATAATATAACACACATATTTTATATCAATAGATTAAGTGAAATTGAAATGAGAGGTGGATTTGTCAACTATTCAGTTCGGAGGGGGGAGGAAGGAGAAAGGAGAAAGGAGAAAGGAGGCAAATGGAGTTTATTATTCTTTTTGCTATCATTGACTTTCTTATTTTAAATTATACTATATTTTTTTTATTTTATTTTACATAAATATATTGAGTGCATAATTTTTTTAAAATAAATTATATAATATTATTTTTATACATGTGAATCAGTATCCGATTAATGAGATGAAAGATGAAATAAAATTTGCAATAGGAAAAAAGAGATAGCTACACTCCTCTCCTTTGAGGTTTGGTATAATTACATCTAAATTCTCTGTGAATTGAAAAATTACATTTAACACTCCTGATGCTTACTTTCATTTAACAAATAAGCTTTTCCGTTAGTCAAGATTCACTAAATTTACTGATATTAACAAAAAAAGTGAATGAAAATTGATATGTATCATCGATTGATTTATTAGTGACTTATTGCAGGTCAAACAATTTTTTTCGATTAAAAATGGTAAAGATACATCTTCACATGTATTAACGCGTAAGACGTATCGAGATAATTTGATTATAAAAAGATTTATTTGACGTATAATAAATCAATAATAAGTCAACGGTAAATTTAGGTTTTTACTTATTTTTGTTAATATTAATAAATTTAATGAATTTTGACTAATAAAGAGGTTTATTTATTAGACGAAAGCAAATTTTAAAAACGTTAGATGTAATTTTTTGAATCATAAAAAAATTATGCATAATTTAATTAAATTTCAAGAGTAGGGAATGTAATTATCCCTAAAAGATTCAATCAGCATATTTTTGCATGGAATAGAAAATACATTCAGAAGACAAGCATGCCTCCCAATTTGAACTATAAGAACGACCCCTATGCTTTGGAAGAAAGCAAAGCCATTGTTCAAATAATACCTATGGAGTTTGCAAACACGACGCAGAAAAATGAAGCCCACCCAACCAAACAAATCTTCATATTATCGGGCCAGAGCAATATGGCGGGCCGCGGCGGCGTTGACAAGCACACGAAGCAATGGGACGGCGTCGTGCCGCCGGACTCCTCCACCGACAGTTCCAGTATCTTCCGCCTCAGCTCGCAACTAGACTGGGAGGTGGCGCGCGAGCCTCTCCACCACGACATTGACTCCAAGAGAACCTGCGGGGTCGGGCCGGGGATGTCGTTCGCCAACGCGGTGAAGGAGCGCGTGGGAATCGTGGGGCTGGTGCCCTGCGCCGTGGCCGGGACTCCGATCAGGGAGTGGGCTCGCGGAACGTACTTGTACGAGAGTATGGTGAATCGGGCGAAAGCGGCGGCGAGCGGCGGGGAAATCAGGGCGCTGCTTTGGTACCAAGGGGAGAAGGATACGTACTCCCAGCAGGACGCGGAGACGTACAAGGAGAATCTCGAGAGGTTTATTCAGAACGTGCGTGAAGATCTGAATTTGCCGTCTCTTCCCATTATTCTGGTCAGTCAATTTTGCTCTACTTTGTAATCTTAATCACCCCTTTGACAAATTTTTATTTAGATATGATCATCAAATATATTACAAAATAAATATAATTTACTTTTTATGTTGATTATTTTTTTCTAACTCAAAAGAAATCGATATTTAATTTCATCGAGAAAAATACAAGCAATCCTTTTCACACCTCCCTATTTCTTAATATACAACAATTTATATTTCTATATTTTTTTTAAAATGAAGCAATTTACCTATTTAAACAGGGAGGTATGTATTATGTTAAAAAGCATAGTGGTAAATTGCTAATTTTTTCATAAAAAATTAATTTTCCCATTTATAATATCATAAAAAAGTAAATTGCTATTCACCCTATTTCCTACTATGTAAATAAAAGCTACATCGACTAATAATAGCATAATAAACTTTGATGAAATGAATATTTTTAAATAATTAAGGAGATGTTGGCAATAGTTTATGTTTTATGCTGGATATAAATTGTAAATAAAGTTGTAAGTTTAATAGTAATAAAATTTGAAAGTGCTTGAAAACAAAAATAAAAAGTAAGAAAAAGTAAAGTTAAAATATTTAAAAAAACAATTTGATATTTATAATTTTATCGCATAATTTGGTAGGGAGCGGTTTTTAAGTTTTTCTATAAATCAACTACGAAAGCATCTGGTGGAATTTTAGAAAAGTGGGCTTTCGTATAACACTTCGAAATATTTGAAATGTCAAATCTTGCTTTTAAAATTATTATAAAGAGTATTTTTAAACCAAAAGTTATAAGTATGTTTGGGGTATTTCTCGTTATTTCAGCCTTTTTTGTATTTAAATTCTACTTCTTTTTTTTGAACTATTATACCCTCATTTTAAAATCTTTTTTAAAATTGCTTATATAAACTTGATATAAAAATTTTCAAATGATTTGAATAATTTAATATTAATAAAATGTATAATTTCATATATTTAATCTTTTATTTTCTATATTATTTTATATAATGCCTATATCATAGAAAAAAATTAAATTACTATTATTAATTAAAAAATATATATTTTTAGCAATCATGCAAGTGTATTTATTGTACATAAATGGACAATTACATTACATAACGAGAGCAATATTAAATTTCAATTTTTCTATTAGCAATGAATATTTAATAATATAAATGACAAATATTTAAAAAAGGATATAATGATTGAAATGAAATATACTATTTTTTTGCTAATTATTATTAACTAAAGACAAGTAGAAATATTAAGAAAAAATATTTTAATACATGAAAACAAAACGGTCTTTTATCAATTAAACTTATTTTAGAAGTATTTTTTTTACCAAACACTACTCACTTTTGATTCTACTACAATTTTTATATTTTTATTAAAAAAAAGTAGTTCTCTAAAAGCATAAGCTTTCGCAAATACTCCCTTAATTTAAAAAATATAAAATATAAACTAAAAATACATTTTTTAATTTATTTTCATCAATAACCTGATAAATGTTATTGGGTAGACTTTAATTCGAAAAAATGGAATTTGAATTGAATGTGACGTGGCATTGCAGGTTGCAATTGCATCAGGCAATGAAAAATATCTTGAGAAGGTGAGAGAGATACAAAAGGGAATTGATATCCCAAACGTGGTGTGTGTGGATGCTATGGGCTTACCTCTCCAAGAAGACAATATTCATCTGACTACGGAGGCCCAGGTTCAATTGGGCCGCATGTTGGCCCAATCGTATATTGCTCATGTTTTGGGCTGACAGGCCCAATATTTCTACCCCTTCAGTTGGGCCAGGTTTTATTTATATCTGGCCATTTGTGGGCCCAACTTAAAAAACACGCATGTTGATATAATGTACTCGAACTACAATAATTGCTCTACTGCCCAACTACCTCCAATATGGACCACTTTGACTTTGTTTTTAATTTTCATACTTTTGTACTTGTCGGTCTTTCCATTTTTTCCTTTTCACTTATTTTGTTTTAAATAATGAAAATGTATCCATCTCAAAAAAAATACCGTAAATTACAATAATTTTTATCATAATTATAAATATCCATCCGTTATTTAAAATAGGTAAATACATTTTTAAAATTACAAATACTTTATTAAATACCCTACTAAAATTTGTCATGGACCGGACTTCATAGGGAAGCGCTTAGGGTATTTCGTTCCACCCACCAACCAAACACACAAGTGAACGCCACCTAATCATCCAATTTCCAAATACATCCAAACACTTTTTTTTGTTCAATCAAGCTGTAGACTGTAGTCCATCCATGGATCTTTCAAACGCGGCCCAGAACAATGAAGCCCGGTCCGCCAAACAAATCTTCATCTTGTCGGGCCAGAGCAACATGGCGGGGCGCGGCGGCGTCGACAGGCACACGAAGAAATGGGATGGCGTCGTTCCTCCAGAATCCTCCCCTGACCCCTCCAAAATCATGCGGCTCAGCGTTGACCTCCACTGGGAGGTGGCGCGTGAGCCTCTCCACCACGACATCGACACCAAGAAAACCTGCGGGGTGGGCCCCGGGATGTCGTTCGCCAACACGGTGAAGGAGCGCGTCGGAGTCATCGGACTGGTGCCCTGCGCCGTCGGAGGGACCGCGATCAAGGAGTGGGCTCGGGGGACGCACCTGTACGAGAATATGGTGAAGCGCGCGAAGGCGGCGGTGCACGGCGGAGGAGAAATAAAGGCGGTCCTGTGGTACCAAGGGGAGAGCGATACGTCGTCGCAAGAGGATGCGGACTCCTACAAGGAGAACATGGAGACGCTTATTTGCAATGTGCGAACAGATCTGGATTTGCCCTCTCTTCCCATCATTCAGGTCACTCCACTACGCTTTCACTCCCAACTGATTGGGATAATTCATAGTCCTAACGGATAATTACACCCTCTCACCGAATATTTGGTAAAATTATATGTATATTTCTATAATTTGAAAAATTATATTTTGTATATATAAGATTTATTTTCGTCTAATAAATAAGTTTCTTGAATAGTTAAAAATTATTAAATTTACTGATATTAATAAAATAAAATATATATATATAATTATCTTCTATTGACTTATTACTAACTTATAATAGATCAAATAAAACTTTTTATAACCAAATTATCCTTATATGTCTTCACGCATTAATGTATGTGAGGAGGTATATGTTCACTGTTACCAGGGTAATTTAACCGAAATAATTATTCTACATGTAATAAGTCAGTTTTTAGTCAATTAAAAGTAAATATTAATTTTAAATTCAATTTTTTTTTGTTATATATCAACAAATTTAGTGAATTTGGGCACTAGATGTAATTTCTAGACTATAAAGAGTTTATATGTAATTAACCAAACTAAGAAAAGGAGATTGTAATTATCCTTAGTCCTAATACACTACACAGAGTCTTTATTATTTTTATGTTTGTTTTCGTGTACAAAATAGATATGTTGATTAGTTAAATTTATTGAATTCGATGATACAAATTTTTATTTATTTATTTTTATTAATATCAATAAATTAAATAACTTTTTATTAATGAATAAATGTATTTATTACGAGTTAACAAACATTATAGATACTAAACATAATTCCAGATCCAATAAAGAGTAATCTTACTCCAAATACTTCCCGTTCAAATATAGTTTACAAAAGTTTGGAGAAGAATATGTAGTCTACCCTAAGGCTAGAGTACAAAAGAGGCATCTGATTCGGTTGGGGTTTGCACTTTGCAGGTCGCAATTGCATCTGGAGATGAAAAGTACCTTGAAAAGATTAGGGAAATACAGAAAGGAATTGATCTCCCAAAAGTTGTGTGTGTGGATGCAAAGGGATTGGAGCTCAAAGAAGACAACCTTCATCTCACTACTGAGGCCCAGGTCCAATTGGGCCGTATGTTGGCCGATGCTTATCTTACCCACTTTTTCTGATATAGAGGCCCAACTAAAATTGGCCTCATCTCATGTTCTGGCCCAGAACATGGATGTGTGTTTCTATTCTCTTGTTCTACTTGTACTTGACTAGTTTCAGTTGAACATTGACTATCTTGTTATAAAAAAGCATGATTCTCACTGTTTGATATACAACATCAACTGACGGGTTGTACTCGAAAATGATTTGACTCAATTAGCTAATTAAAAAAAAAAACTTATTTTTATCTTAGATCAATCTACAAGACGCATAGTGCTCAAATTTCTTATGGGTCTATTATAAGTTTATTATTTTCAATATATGTAAAACTCAAATTTTAAAAATGTTGGTTTAAAATTTAATTATTAGTCAATTTATATTGGGTTTTTAATTGATATTTTATTTTAAAATTTTGCAATCAACATATATGACCACGTAAATATTAGTTGTATGCATATTGCCATTATGTCATATTTTCGACCCAAGTATTTAATTTGTTCATCAATTGAAATGGTATTTGAACTGAATTCAAAATGTGGACGTTAGAGCATTGAGAGAACTTTTTCCTAATGGGAGAGGATTGAAAAGGACGTGTACCAATTATCGTGACCACGATAAACAATGGGCACCCAATTAACTCTATATTGTAATACACAGGTGATAAGTGGAAATTGCTGAATTAATGACGACTAGTTATTTCGATAAATTATTTTTTTTTATTAGGAAAAAATTATATAAACATTTCCTCGAAATCTTACTTATTAGTGGAAGACATCATCATAATGTTTAGATTTGTTTTCTCAATGTCTTGTTGTATTTTATAGAAATAGAAAGAGAAAAACAAAGATAAATAAGTGTGTGTTTTGTCATTGTCAAATCATGCCTTTTTTTATATATATTTATGTATATGTGTGTATATATATGTACGTATTTATGCTAAAACAGTTAAAAACACCTAAATAAGGTATTTTTAAATGATAACAAACATTATGTATGTTTCCAAAATAATTTGAAAATGAATACAAATATAGTACATCTTTTTTCTGAAAAATTTGCCATGATATACCTATCCATACATAATATCATGAAAAATAAATACAAGTTTTTGACTTAGTATCAATAAATAGGTCTAAAAAAGTATTTAAAAACTATCAAATTTAGATATTTGTACCCTGTCGAAATAAGGAATCATGGCATGTATGATTGGAAATAAACCTATTTTGAGAGAGTTAGAGAAAACACTATTTCGTTGAAAGGTTGTATACATTTCCTCTTTCTCAACGCATTTCTCTAGATACAGACGATCAAAGCTCTTTTTTTTTTTTTATTTCTTTCTCTTTTTGGATGGTAGATATTTTTGAGAACACTGAGTGTTAATCACACTGATGTTTGAAATGAGATACTGATGCAAACTCTTTCATTCTAAATCATATAGATGGACATCTAAAATATGTTGACAAAAAATTCTTTTAAAATTGACTATTTGCCCATTTGTTAGAGGTGTTCTAGAATTTGGATCCTATCGACCCGAAAAATGAAAAGATTTGTACAAATTATGCGTTTCATCAATTGGAGGGACAATTATAACTCAAATCAGGTCTGATAAACTAATTACATGATAAGTGTATTATACTTATCGTATGATTGATCACTTTTACTAAACCGAACACCATAATATAATTAGTTCAAATCTGTCCAATTTGAATTAGAAATTTTCGGCTATAAAAAGATATACATGATTTCCTTCTATTTTTAGGGGCAAAATGCAAACTTCACTTGAATTTTTTTGTAATAAAAAAAAAAAAAAAGAATTTTCAACTAAAATGAAAAACCAAAGATAAAAATATAAAATAATGTTGAGCCAATAAAACCCAGAGTACGGCTCATAAACCCTGTCCCCCGAGTATAAAAGCGCCTCACTGCCCCATCTTCGTCTCCCTCATATACCTGCAGCTGCAATTTAGCTCACACCACTTCCAGACAGCGGATTCAAAAATGGCGGCCGCAGCTTCCTCCACCACTCTTAAACCATCGGCCCACCACTTTCGGCGTCACCACCCTTTCATTCCGCCACCGCCGCGACCAACCCCGCCGCTTCCTCGTCCTCTCAATGGACGCGAAGCCCACAATTCTCGTAGCCGAGAAGCTCGGCGAGGCGGGGGTGAATCTCCTCAAAGAGTTCGCGAACGTGGACTGCTCCTATAACCTCAGCCCTGAGGAGCTCTGCACCAAGATCTCGCTTTGTGACGCGCTGATTGTGAGGAGTGGGACTAAGGTGAACCGCGAGGTGTTCGAGTCGTCCGGGGGAAGGCTTAAGGTTGTCGGAAGAGACGGAGTTCTGGCGGCGGCGACTGAGCACGGGTGCTTGGTTGTGAACGCGCCGACTGCCAATACTGTCGCCGCCGCGGAGCATGGGATCGCTCTCCTTACTTCCATGGCTAGGAACATTGCTCAAGCCGATGCGTCCGTTAAAGCTGGTTAGTTTACTGATACAATCTCTATATGAAGAAAAGAAATGCGCGTGCATTTGGACTAATTTATGCTTATTATCTGAGTTTTTGTTTTCTGAGTGTCAGCTTGTGAAGAATTTCGTGGAATAGTTAATCTGCTTTGATGCTTTTAAGGTTGACTTGAATGTGATGGGTGATTACTGTTTTCTTGGTTTTCAGATTGGGAATGTTCAAAACGAATCTTAGGTTTTTGATGCTGGATCTGGTGTTAGATCAGGTTTTCTTGCTTTTCTGAATGTAGTAGATTTATAAAATAAAGCTCCCACCTTTTGGGATCTGACCAAGATTCCTTTAGACATGGAGATTAGGCCATAAATTTACTTATAAAAGAATTAAATCTATAGTATTACTACGAATTCAGCATGCTAAAGTTAAGCTTTTTGGAAAAGAATGGCTTATTTGAACTTTGAGTATTGATGTCAATATGCCCCTGAAAATTTAACATGCTCTTTTTTTTATTTATGCCTGAGGTTCTTCGAAAACTATGAAGTTTTGTATAGTGAACGCAGTCATTAACTGACTAAAATTCGTCTAACATTTTCTTCCCTCTGAGCATTTGTTGCCCTATGATTGGATGCTTTTTGTACATATACATGGCACAATTGTTGCTGCAGCTAGATAGGTGTAGCGCCTTTCTCAATAGTAGTCTGGGAATACAAAGTAAGTGAACTATCATTGATAAGATTCTTTGATGTTTGATAGTACTGTAATGATGAAATAATTACATGGTTGGGGTTTATTAACTCTTGTCTGTAACACTAACTTCTGAGTTATGAAATTCTATCATGTAAAAAATTACTTATTTACTATAACAATTCCAGGTAAATGGGAGAGAAGCAAATATGTTGGTGTGTCTCTTGTTGGCAAGACGCTTGCAGTACTGGGTTTCGGGAAGGTTGGATCAGAAGTTGCTAGGCGTGCCAAGGGTCTTGGTATGCATGTCATTGCACACGATCCCTATGCTCCTGCTGACCGTGCCCGCGCAATAGGTGTGGGGCTTGTAAGCTTTGATGAAGCTATTGCATCAGCTGACTTCATTTCACTTCACATGCCACTAACTGCATCAACATCCAAAATGCTAAATGATGAAACTTTTGCAAAGATGAAAAAAGGTGTCAGGATCATTAATGTTGCACGTGGGGGAGTGATTGATGAAGAAGCATTGGTGAAGGCACTTGATGCTGGCATTGTAGCACAGGTTTTTGCTTCACCTTCAGGATAACAAAAAAATGACCAATAATGGAGACTTTATTTTGAGTCAAACTATAGTCTATGCACTTTGCCTAATTCTTTAGTATAATTTCAGGCGGCACTTGATGTCTTCACAGAAGAGCCACCAGCGAAGGATAGCAAGTTGGTACAACATGAGAATGTAACAGCAACTCCACATCTTGGTGCCAGTACAATGGAAGCTCAGGTTTGCAGAATCTTTCTCTCTCTCTCTGTGCAGTTTCCTTCCTGATTGTAATTTTTTGCACCATGCTCATTTAACTTGTTCTCAGGAAGGGGTAGCAATTGAAGTAGCTGAAGCTGTTGTTGGAGCCTTGAAGGGGGAGCTTGCTGCGACTGCAGTTAATGCACCCATGGTTCCTGCTCAGGTACTTAGGTGTTGTTAATCTTAGTTATTCTGTCCAATGTCCTCCAATATTTCTTACAGTCATATATTTACTTTGCTTTATGTTATCCATTATTCTGGATGGTAATATGTTTTGCTGAATTGAACCTAGCGGGTAGCGTGCTACTTCAAATTTCCTGTGTAACCAGGCCCAGGAAGATGAAAGAAAAATAAAGGATCAGGGGGCTTTATGATTGGATTTTGTACTACAGGCTTTCAAATTGGTCTGATTTGGTGTCTGTATGCATTCTGAAAGTGCTTGTTGCTGCCCCCTGTAATCTCATCTGATGCTAATATTTCTTTAGATAAACTTTATCATTTAGAATCTAACTAATTATAAGGCCAAACCCATTTAATGTTCGAGTGTTTCATTTATATAAATTCTTTTTGTAGGTTCTCACTGAGCTGAAGCCTTATGTTTCTCTTGCTGAGAAACTTGGTAGACTTGCTGTCCAACTAGTAGCGGGTGGGAGTGGCGTAAAAACTGTAAAAGTCACATACGCATCTGCCAGAGCTCCAGATGACCTTGACACGAGGTTGCTTCGTGCCATGATAACCAAGGGTCTAATCGAGCCAATCTCGAGTGTTTTTGTGAATCTGGTTAATGCTGATTTCACTGCCAAACAAAGAGGACTTCGCATAACTGAAGAACGAATACTCCTGGATGGTTCTCCTGAAAGCCCACTTGAGTTAATCCAGGTTCAAATTGCCAACGTGGAGTCGAGATTTGCCAGTGCAATTTCTGATTCTGGGGAGATTAAAGTGGAAGGCCGTGTTAAAGATGGTGTTCCACATTTAACAAGGGTAGGGTCTTTCGAAGTGGATGTGAGCTTGGAAGGCAGTATCATACTCTGCAGGCAAGTTGATCAGCCAGGAATGATTGGAAAAGTCGGTAGCATTTTGGCAGAGGACAACGTGAATGTGAGCTTTATGAGCGTTGGCAGGATAGCCCCAAGGAAGCAAGCTGTGATGGCAATTGGAGTTGATGAGGAACCAACCAAGCAGTCACTAAAGAAGATTGGTGATATCCCAGCCATTGAGGAATTTGTTTACCTTAAGTTGTAGTGGCATTATCCACATGCTTGTTATCACACAGTTCCCAATTTTGATCAAGTTTGGTTGTGTACTTGTGTTTTAGTAGCTTTAGTTTAGGGGGATATCAATAAGGTTGGCTTTGCGTTTAGAATCATGTATTTTATTGAGTGAAATGTCGCCGTCATGTCATGTTTTGCTATTCAGAATTATAATGATAGTGTTTCTGGAATCAGTTGCGTAGATGTCTTAATCCCAGTGCACTTTAAAAGTGTAAATAAAACTTTATTAGTTCTTATATTTTAGGGTAAATTGTATCAACCCCTAATATTAGGTCAAAATATATATAATTCTATTCTATTTTGCAAAATAATAGCTACAGTCCCTATGATTATTGTTGTAACTACAATCACATCCTCAATTCAAAAATAAAATTTACACAAATACCCAAATATTACACTAACATCTCTCGGAGGCTGTAACTATAATTGTACAAAGATGTAACTTAACTTTCCTATGTTTTATAACATATTTTTTGTTAGAGATTATAAGATGGTTTTATTTTAAAAATAAACTCTTGAAATATTTAATAAAATAAAATTGGTAAATTATAAGGTAATAACAATCTTGTAACTAATATGAATTAAATTAGAAAAATATTTTAAAATCTCAGGAGTTAGAATTTTTTTTCCGAAAGATTTGGTAGGAATTTTCAAATTTTATAAGCTATTTTTTAAATAAAATATTAAATACTTTATAATATTTTACAATATTCAAATATCTGATAGTGTTGGCTTAGGAGCTCACCTGGACAACGATAGTACAACCTTCTTCCACCAGCCACAAAAATTGGAAAGTTGCAGTTTATACATTTGTAGGGCAATGATTCTCATCCCAAAATTTTGAAGGCCATCTTCAAATATCTATCCTGCAAAACTACATGTAAAGGAAAGTTTGCCCTTTATTCTGTGAACTGGAAAAGGATCTACAAAAATACAGAATCCCTGTTTCACTAATGAACTACAGATAACATATTGATTGGTCAATTCAAGAACCAGAAAGGAAGGGAACATGAGCCAGAGTTGCCGGAAGGGAAATATCAAGATTATGAACACCAAGATACACAGCGATGCCGGCAGCATAACCAACAAAAGCAAATCCACTCACCTGCAAAGCGGAAGGGAGAAAATGAACAAACAAAGTATAGAAAACAAAACATATTCGGTTCATCAACAGGAGATGATTGCATAGTATAATGTACCTTCCGTAGGTACCAAAAGAAGTCAACCTTCTCCATCCCCATAAACGCAACACCAGCCGCAGATCCGATGATTAACATGGATCCACCTGTACCGGCACAATATGCTACCAGCTGCCAGAACTCAGAGTCCCGAGGAAAAGAAGAGAGATCGTACATTCCCATTGTTGCCGCAACTAATGGGACGTTATCTATGATTGCTGATACGACTCCTATTGAACTTGCAATTAGCTCAATATTCGGTATATGGGCGTCTAGGTAATTTGCTATTTCCCTCAGAATACCTGCCGCTTCCAGGCTATGAAGGTGAAACGAATATTGTCAGAATATAGATGACATGCTTTGAGTTTTTGTTAAAGGTGACTAATAGAGAGTGTAATTAAAACAAGAAGCATAGATTCAAAAATTTATAGAAGGAAATTGATCATTAATTGCACTTCTAATAGTCCATAGAGCTGGACAATTAAGTAATCACTCAAGATGATAATTAAGCATGTAAAGCTACTTGATTTGAGATCCAATTGCATGGCATTACTCTTCTTATTTAAAGGACAAGAAATTTAAACAAAGCATCAATATCATGTAAATTTTTGGAATTTGGATTTCTACTGCACAAACATGTGAGGAATTTGTAAGAGTTGCCATTCCACTTATAATCAGAATAACATTCAATAATCAAGGTATTGTGAATACCTGCTGACCGATAGAAGAATCCCAAGGAAGAAAAGGGCTCCTTGAGTGTCGATACGTGATAAAGCCTGTGGTACCTTCAACTGCTGTCTCTCAGATTCACCATAGTGAATTGCATCAGTTAGGATCCAGAGGACTCCAAGTCCAAGAAGCATACCCATATAAGGGGGTAAACCTGTCAAAGCCTTGAAAACTGGGACAAAAACAAGAGCACCAATTCCCACAGAGAACACAAGCTTGCCTCGAGGAGCCATTTGTTCAGAGGCTAAGACATCAGCAGAATTCTGTCCTCTTCCATTTACTTCACTGGATAAAGACAAAAGTTTTAATATTCTATTACTCCATTCATCAAAAATTAAGTCTGTCGTAAACACTACATGTAAAAGAGGTACCTAGTGAGGGACATGAGAGCCAGAGGAACAGCCAAAGAAACGGCTGATGGGATTAGTAACTCCTGGGCCATAAAAGAATGCATTATAGGATATTAGTCACACTATAATTACAGAAGTGAAGTTGCAGAAATAAACCCAAAAGGAGCTAGGACGAACAAGATGAAAAAATGGGAGCGAAGAAAGAATATGAACTCAAAACTTGGTGCAGTGATTATTCCAAATGATACATCACACATGACCCTGCTGAGGTGGTTCAGCTAGAAGTTGGTAAATATTTCATATGATTAACATTTGTTTCCAATCATCGGATAAAAGATTTAAGCAATCATTGTGCAATACTTTCAAGCACCAAATTCAGCTGAGTTAGACATTTACTGATTCAAGGATATATGTGTATATGCATTTCATGTAATCTAAAACTTTAAGAGCCATTAATTTTCTCAAGTTACACTTTGTTATCAAGAACGAAGTGTAAACTAAAAGCCACCATTTAGTCAACCGGAACCATTTCAAGTTTGAATTCTCCTCTTTTCTCCCCAAGACACTCCCAAGTGGTGTTTTCAGTTAAAACTGGATCATTCTAAAGGAACAGTACATTATCATCGCCAGGTTCCATTTATATATGAACAATTGTGTATAATCCACCAAAATAGAGCTGATGTCCCAAGATCAATAAGATGTTATAACATAGAGACCTTCATTGTCGGTAGTGTGGATATTTGACCGTGTATCCAAAGCATAGTAGTTGTAACATCACCAATTGGAGTCCATGCTCCACCAGCATTTGCAGCAATAACAACAACTGCACCCAGAAGCCTGTCAAGCGGATTTGTAATGATTACCCAATTTATAGTCGATAAATTCTCAAATCCTATACAAACAAATACATACTGGAAGAGGCAGATCATTCCAGTCAACCAGGTGGGAAGCATTTTCTTGGCGTCCCTTTATAAGTAAAACATCTCTCCCTATGAATGCACCAGGTCCGACACCAGATTCTCGGATTCTTTCTTATGGTACATATTTTCTGGAGATGTAGGTGAATAACATGGCACTTTTGTTTTCATCAGAGGATTCAGCATAGATGCTTATCAACTAATAAAGTGTCGGACCATAGTGAGACTAAATTGTGTCTCTCAACCAGATTTCATCTTATTTGTAATATGTACCCATGAAAAATAAACTTAATACAAAGGCCCAGAAGAGGGAACAAAGGTCACATGATGGTGTCTTAAGCTTTTAGGCAATTTGATACAAGCAGAGTAAGCAAGAGAGATCTAACTATAAATTATAGAATGCTGCACGATGTTTTCTCCTGAAGCCTCTAAACATCTTTCTTTAGAATGGTTGTTTAAGAATCAAAATCATTCAATGCTTTTAATTCAAATGGAGCACCTAATAATAGTGTCAGATCAAGCAATCATTTAGCAACTAAATGTAAACTATAAAAAGCAAGGAACTGTTGGAACTTCAAGTTTTTCCTGTTCACATTGGAAGTGACATGGGCAACTGATTGTTACAAGGCACTTACTTGCGGTATTCTGAAGGTGGCACCAATTTTCTCAACAATGACACCATGACAATGGTAGAGGTCAAGTTGTCAAGGACTGAGCTCAGGAAAAATGTTACGAAACCAACCTGGAGTTATTAGCATAAATTAGTTAAACACCCATAACATAAACATCATACCCAAATTATAGGTCCAGTGCCAAAGTAGCAAAACTAGTTTCTATCCAGGTGCTTTCGTGGTTATCTTGTATAATATTAAGGCCCCTACATTCAATTGCAGGAGCTATAAGATCTAAGCCCGATCTCATCGATTGTACTTTCATCTAGATACATGAACCATGCACTTCTACTTCAGCAAATGATCAAATCACGCATTTGATTCAGCTAATAGAACCTAACAGCAAGAGTTCCATGTTTGAGTACATGTATATATAGCCATAAAGTACTTTATAGGGTTAATAACACTTAGACCCCCTCAGGAAATGCGAACTTACTCTCTCCCCAAAGAAGTTTTGAAATTACACCTCCTTCGAAAATTCATTGTTTACACGTGACTCTATTTTGTTAGGATTTAGAAGAAAAATGCTAATGTTAGTAAAAACAATTGCATAAATGTTTAATTCTATGCTTAACATTTTCATGCAATAATTTTGTACTTATGAATGGAAAATGTAATGATGTTAACCTCGCTCCATATATATAGATATATTACATATATCCCTTTATAAGTACATAAATATATATGAGAAAGTTAAATGAGGGGGGAAACATTAAAAATTTATGTATTTTTCTTTGCTTAAGTCAGCATTTTCCGTCCAACCCCTAACGGAAGGGGGTCACGTGTAAATCTAGAATTTTTGGAGGAGGTGTAAGTGTAATTTCAAAACTTCTTTGGAGTAAATTGCAATTTAACATTTTTAGAGGGGGTGTAATTAACCCTACTTTATAATAATGAAAGTTTTAATGTTGTGAGATTTGATTCCAAATGGTCCAGGAGGTGGCATTTAAAAGAAAAAGTTGGTTATTTCTGCTTTCTCTAATGGAGAGTAAATAAATTAAAATTAAGGAGAGAAAAGAAATAGTAAATGTAAAAAAGACGCAGCTCATAGTTACAATTTGTCCCGTTATAGCCCTCTACTTTGTTTCCCATTTTTCAGCCAGCATGTGTCACATGCAGAAAGAGGTCAGAAGTCCTGTATGTCTCCTTAAAATCTTTAACATTTAAGTCATCCTACAAAGAAAAAATGATGCGTAATAGACATTAAAGTTTCTAGGAGCGACCTATTTCTGCAAATGTCTTGACAGACGGTCTATTCAGTTTCTATTAGTCTAACAAGGTCTATGTTAGAGTTAGATATGCAGGCTATAGACTCTGGTGGATTAGACCATGAGACCTACTTACCCCAAAGCTTCATTTAGTTTACATGTGAATTTGTACAACCATAGAAAACTTGCAAAAGCAGACAGATAGGACCTTGGTCATCTTTTTATGCTTTTGGTTGTTTATCATGGATGTTAGAACACTTTGTTTCATCAGAGATGGTATCGTATCCAAATCTTAAAGTACTAATGCATAATTAGATTTTCATACATAAAGCAGTATAAATCAAGGATTGATAGGAAAAAATCTGTATAGTACATCTCATTTACAAAAGAGAAGGTATTTAAAGACCATTTACCACCCAAAGCAGAGTTCTTGGCTTGCGAGTGGTGATATTATCAGTGACTAGCTTGAATCCTTGATGAGCATCAACAATCTCGACAATTGTCATTGCACCAAGCAAGAAAAATACTATTTCACTGACTTCCGCAGATGCATGAGACAACTCTGAAACAGCTACCTCAGTTGAAGGAGCCTGCCCAAGGACATTGAATGGTCTAGAACTGATTATGGTTGGTGGAACAAAAATAAATGGCATACGATTAACCCCTATTTACTTAGATTGCACAGAAATCCCAACACATTAAGAAATTAAGTTTGAGATACAAATATTATGGATTATTTTCTTAATAAGGAAATCTTTCCCTTGTCTCGTCCACAAAATGAAAATTGTGATGACATGTATTTCTTGGAGAGGGTAAGTGTGTTTACAGGTTTCAAACATAGAATTGTTCTAAGCCTACAAAACCAAACAAATAAAATTATTTGATTTTGGATGGATTGAGAAAGAAAGAGATAAAGATAATTTCAGTTGCAGTACCAGTGTGCCACCAAAAAGGTTAGTGCTGCATTTAGGCATGCTGAGAGGGAAGACAGGGGAGAGAAAACAAAGGAATTACGTGGTTTGGCTATCCAGGTACAGAAATGCCGAAAGGGATATAACACATTCATTCTCTGTTTACATTAACCACCTAATTATGTAGGTAAAACAGACATATGGAAACATCAAATGGAGGGTCTCACTCCAATCATACCTTGGCAATGTTAAGAACATGATTTGATTTGATCTAAATTCACATAATTTGATTTCCAGAGTTAGTTTCCTACCATCCATCAAATACTGCATTGCGTGAACTATTAACTTGGTAAAGAGTGACCATGTCAGCTCCAGCAGATTCAAAGAGCAAGAAGATGCTAAGAAACAAACCATAGATCCACACCAGAAAGAATTTTAAACGGCAGACTTATCCATTCATCACTCTGAGATTGAGAACCAACAAATCTTACCCCAATGCTTCGTATGACCCACAAACTAACAGCCATGAGAAGTCCCACTCCACTTTTATTAAAGGCAAGAGATTCTTCAAATATTATTCCAGCATATCCAATTCCAAATAACAATGCCATTGCAAGATCCTGAATCACAAGAGTTGGTCCAACAACCACATTTCTGTTAAAAGATCTTATGATGCATGAGCTGAACTAGACAGTGGAAATCAAATATTCAGGCATCTGAAGAAACCTGGTTTGCTGCAACCCAAGAATGATTTATCGCCAGTGCTCCAGTTCCAGCAGCTGCAAGAATTGCAAGAGCTTTCAGCAAATCTGTCTTTGGTTGGTTACTGACTTCAAATTCTTCAGAGCTTGTGTCATCAATAGAACATAAAGGGTCACATGTTCCAGAAGGACCCGAATCCTAATATTATGATAAACATATTCCAGAAATTAGATTGTCTCAACTTTGGATCAAGAATTGGGGTAAAATTTCAGAAGCTGAAGAGGATTGTCAATTCATTCTAGAACAATTTGCTAGTGCAACTAATGAAATTCTATACTTGTAAATACTTCTGCGCAATCTTGATGATCAGCAAGTCCAATACTCCTATATGTCAACAACATACCTTTTCTCATAATGTTTATTCACCCTAAAACAGAAACCCTGATAGTCTTTAAAGGAAAAAAAAAGTATGCATGCCCCATCCCAGCATCCTTCTATTGGAAATTCAAATTCTACAGAAACCATATGGTCACAAGAACACCCCCACACGTTTTGTAGCAATAGCACGAATGCATTAAGACGTTACACTGATAATGATTACAAAACTATCAGTGTCAAGGTTAAAATTCACATTCTGCTTCTTATATGCATTTATCCTCAGTGTCACAAAATTCGCATACATGATATGATCTTCCGTACCTCCAAAATCTTGCATTACTAAACAACTCGCCTAAGAATCACAATCTGGACTCACACTAGGCCATGTTTAGAATTGTTAGAAATATCATTACAAAGCATTATGAAAAAAATATATTATTAGTTTATAGAATTAGTGATTGAAAATATTATATATGAATGTAATGTATAAAAAAGTGATCATTGAGATGAGAATAGTAAAACATTTTTTACGACAATAAACAAACATGTTATCACTCTCACCACCCTTTCAAGTCCAAAAACTCAGAACGGAAACACAACCAAAGCATTAGCTATATCTAATGCATCCAGAAAGTAAAAATTGAACTGCGATTGCTAAAAGAGAGAATGTGATCGTTCAAAAAAATAAAATAAACATCAATTGTGTGGACCTGAAGCTGCTTATCCGAGTTGGCCTGCGGATTCTTCTGCTGTTGGCCCGACGAAGTAGGAGAACTACTTCGGGCCTTGTCTTCGGCCCGAGCAAGAAGAAGCCCATTTGTACGCAACAAGAATCTGGGGCCATCTATTTGTCTCAACCAAGATGAAGATCGAGGCAAAAGAGCAGGTGGAGGCAAAGGACTCTTCTTGAATATGCGAAACGATGAACAACAATGGTGGGTTCTAACTGGATGAGGAAGAACCGCAGACATCACTGTGAACGCCGCGAAGACTTCGGAGCTTGAAGAAGCTGACAGTTGATGGAGTGGAGCTGAGAAGTGGATTTCTGAGAGGGCTTTGTATTTTCAGACAGAGAGGGGTGGCAAATTTTCTGCAGGTGCAGGACCTTTCTGCTAAAACGTGTTTCTCCGCTTCGATTCCTAGCTAAAACGCAAAATCTCTCATTAACTCTTGGTAATTTGAACAAATTACAACCAACTCCCCAATATTTACTATAATTATAAATATCTTCTTATTTTTTTTAAATTATAAATATATTTAAAATTAACAAAAATATCACAAAAAAGTATTTATTAGACTACTTTAATAATGAAGAAGTATATATAAATTTTCAATAAAAAAAAGTAGTTAGAATTATAATAAATTTAAATAAAACTCATTATAATTTATGAATTTGATTTTGATATTTGAACTCCCCACCCCACCCCTCTTGCCCCCTAATAAAATAATTTAGTATTAATAGAACAAAAATATCCTTTAAAATAGGTTTCTTACAAAATCATGAATCTTTTTTTAGTGATATCGAACGTTTTTCTGAAATCAATAATTAAAACATATCATTTTATTCTAAATTATATAATCTAAAAATATTTAGAAACTCAATATTTACAACTATATTTTAAGAAGTAAATTATTATTCTAAAAAATATATATAAATACGTATTAATCGTGATGTAACTATATATATAACACATATAATTTCATAAAAATAAAATTCTATGTTATTTAAGATTGTATATTTTATATTCCTTTACATGAATAAGTATTTAAAATTATTGAACGTTATGAATTAATTATATATAAATTTGTATATTTTTAAAATATATATATAAGCTCAATCTAATTTTTAAAATAGTATTTACAATATCTTATAATACACATATAAGTATTTAGATATGCAACAACACAAGATATAAAATATGTATTTTTTTTAAACAACTATATTAAAAATATAAGGACGGGGGATAATTACAGTACGTTCTCCTTATATTTGGTGTATTTATTTGGATTTATTTTTTGAATATTTTGTTGTATTTTTTGGAAATAGAGAGACAAAAATAAAAATAAATAAATATGTGTTGGAGGTAGAAATTTTATATAATTTGAGAATTTAAATTTAATATCTATGAAATTTATTTTCGTTTAATAAATAGATTTACTTACTGGTTAAAATCCACCAAATTTATTAATACTAAAAAAAATTGAATAAAAATCTATATTACTCCAAATTACTTACTACTAACTTATTCAAAGTCAAATAATTTTTCTTTTTTGACTACATTATTATTATACACATTTGTATATTAATACATGTGAGTAGGTATATGTTATAAGATAGAATAGAAAGAACTAGATTTGTTTGAATCGAATTAACATCAAAGTCGCTGTCGCTTCGAATGCGATTTAGCTTGACCTTACCGTTGTAATTTCCTGAGACAAACGATTCGTACGCTTCTGGATATACTTAGTGTGGAGTCGCTAGTTTCTTCTTCGCCTCTCAATTTTCCTCCTCTCTCTTCGGCCACTTGCAGAAGAAAAAAAGTTGAGCGGCTAGCAATTGGAAGATCCACAGTGAGGTAATGGCAGCCGCCGCGCTGATTTCTTCTTCTCTCTACTGCTTCTCCTCTATTCGCGGTAAAGCTACACCTTCTCCTCGCCATCTGTTTAGTACAATTCAAAAGCTTCAGGTACTATAATTCCTACTGATTACAAGCGTTTTATAGATGTTCGCGTGTCGAGTGCGGCAAGAACCGCTACCGTTGCTCGAAAATTTGGAACGGCATTCGCCACCGGTTCTCCTCTGTGTAAGTAATGTTCGCTTGGTGATTTAATGGGGAAAAGAAGGAATTTTGGAAAATTGTTAGGTTTTATTAATCGATGATAAACTTGGATATGTCGAATTTATTGTATTTTGTAGTTTGTTAAGGTATTTGGAGTTAGCATTTGAAACTGGATTGCTTTTGGATATTGTTGACTGCCAACAATAAAAATCTAGTTGTGAATTTAAATGAGGTTAGAAAAAAGAGAATGCTTGCTAGTCGAAATTTGATTTCAGTTTTCCCAAATACTTGATTTTACACAACGTTAATGACCAAAAATTTGATATAAGTTCTCCTCAACCATTTCAAGTTTTCAACTGAATTTTTGTTATGACAAGCGGGATGGAGTAATTTCTAATACTCTCCTTGTTTCCAGTGATCCAGAGACCAGTTTACCAGAACTATACTGCTTGCAATTCGAGATTAGTTTCCATAAGATGTGAACAGAGCACCAAGGAAGGCGGCGGTTTAGACGTATGGCTTGGGCGGCTGGCTATGGTCGGCTTTGCTGCTGCTATTAGTGTTGAAATTGCGACTGGCAAAGGGCTTCTTGAGGTATGTCAGGTCTACAAATGCTTCAGATTTTTAAATTGGAGGGAATTTGTTTCTGTCCTGCCGCTTCATTGATCTTATCCTGTCATTTCTGAAGGAAACTATAGGCCTTGGTTTCTTTTGATATGTTTGACTAGAAATATATCTTTCTGTACACTTGGCATAATCTGTTGTTACTTTGGAGGGAATAATGTGTAAATTGTAAATGTATAAAATGTATATGCAGCGGAAATCACTTATCGTCTGTTAATTTATTGTGTTTCTAGTCTAAGTAGTATTATTTACAGTCCTTGGTCTATGAGGGAGTAAGGACAGTAGCATATTTGCTTTAGTAGCTAATGCAGAACGGCTTAAATGTCGCTAGAGTCATTGTCGAAGACCAAAGACGACATTAATGATGTCCCTTGCCTCTTCTTCCCTCTCCCAGGGCACTTCTTTGCAAGTCGACTGCAAACGAGTAACCCCCTCTGTACTGATGCTGATGAACATATGTTCTTCTGAAACCCAAAATTGTATATCTTTGGCTTTGGTGTAGTATTTATAAGATTCTTACATTTCTTTCTCCAATTTATGCTCTCTTGTAGGCACATGATTGATCTTTCTCCATTTATGCTCTTCTTGTATACGCATCATTGTATGTGTCCGGAATAATGAAATTACATGACAATTCTTTTTAAATAGTGCCTTTGCCTACTTGCAGAATTTTGGGTTGCCAACACCATTACCAACAGTGGCGTTGGCAGTGACAGCATTAGTGGGAGTTCTAACTGCAGTCTTCATCTTCCAATCTGCATCCAAGAACTGAAAGTTTCTTAATTCCTATATCCGGTCCTTGCACAACCAGTGGATTCTCTCAAAATGTTGTCTGTTGTATTCATAATTTTTCAAGTATATAGCTACTATCAACAAAGTTGATCATATTCTTTGACAGTGTATACATGATCAAGACGTTCTTTGTGTTTTGTTAATTACACATGCAAGAGGCACTTTTTACAAATTCAGTTCTATTTGATGGGAACATCCAGGGTTTAAGTGATTAGAGAAAAGATAATGCTTGCCAACAGAGAAATTTCGAATTGTTAAATGATATGCGATTGATTTGCTTCTGTTTTCTTTACTGCTGAGTTAGTGTAGATAGGTGCTTTCTCAGCGCTAGTATAATTCATATCTCGATGGTTAGATAAGAACACCCTGGATTCATCAGAACAAGCTTTCGTTGAATCTAATATAAGGTTCCACTTGTTTCCTCTGCTATCCAAATTCAATCAGTCAGGTGGTTGAAGCATGCATAAGTGGACGTAACTAGTTATACAAATTTGTTAATAATAGCTCATCCAAAAATATTAAGCTCAGAAGAATTTTCATCTGTCGGTTCTTTCTTCGATCTTTATGCAACACCTAAATGTGAACATTCGGTAATTTGATAACTTGGGACCACAAACCAGTCCATGTTTTCATGTAATATCATTCATTGAAAAAGGGTTCATGAACTACAATGGAGTGACAATTTAATTACAGCTAAATTCCATTTTTCATGGCTATGGGGAAAAGAAAAAGATCTTGTCTTCTACCTATATAGAGGTTTGCTCAAATCAGTATAAAGGGACGTAACCACAATTGCAGAAGGCAGACTTGCAAAAAACATAAACATCCAAAATGCGCAAGAAATTGGTATAAGAAGGTACCAAAAGTAGGAAAGATGAGAGCCCCCAAGTTCAATTACTGAATCTCCATCAACTGCTGCGAGGCTTTGGACGACTTCTTTTTGGTCTTTTTCCGAGTTTTACTATCTTTTCTCTTAGGCTTATCATCTGTGGCAGGCTGTGTGTTTTGCAGATGTTGATAAATGGCACCTAAAGGATCCGAGTGGAAAACTGGATGGTTAATAACTGTCTTCAATTGATTACTCTCTTTCAGCCTGAGAAGTAATATCACAGGAACAAGTCAAGAACATGTCTGCAGCACAATAAACAATCACAAAACAGTATCAGATAGTCTCCAATACTTACACTAGGCTGTTTCTTGTTTTACTGTTAAGTTTGAACTTAGCAGGTCCTGACTCTTGCGATGATTTTAATTCAGGGAGGTATTCTGAGAGGGAAGACAGATCATACGCCTTTAATTTCTTTTGCCGGCTCCGTTTCCTTTGCTGTTTCTCCTGATTGTAAACATGACTTCTTTCACAAGTCAGCGTAGTCAATCAAATATTCGGAAAAAACAACCTATTAGCCATTATGAGAAACCAGCAACCTGGAAACAAAGTCTATGCTCTATCTATTGCATTCTTAATGTGAAGTTTGTAAATAGGCAGTGAAGTAAACTATTCCAGAAAAACTAAAACCTACTTTATTCACCCTTCTGCAAAAAAATAAGGTTTGCAAAGACAAAACTGGTTTTATCTGTTATAAATAGAGCAGAAACATATCAAATCACCCCCTTAGACTTAAAAAATATATAGCAGAACTTTTGTCATCTTTAAATATAATCATAGTAGCCCATTGCAACCAATATATCATATATATACATAGAAAGCTGGTTGAAGGATCATACCTTGGTAATAGCTTTTCTGGCAACTGCACCCCTGACCACTACAAAACCAAAAAGCCATATCAAATTGTTCCTTCACAGTCATGCATTAACATGCTTATGATTTTTATTGCAGATAGCACTGGAGATAAAGCATTAATTATCAAAACATATCGTCAATTACCAGCACCTATTTAACTACAAAAACGAAACTGCAGTTTTCGGCTGACGAACAGCTGCAAATTTATTGAAAATAAAGGGAATGCAAATACTTACATTCATAAAATTTCAGTTTCTTTTCGAACTTGCGGTCTGCTTGAGTCTTCCCATCCGATCTGAAACAAAACATATAGAAGTCCATATAAATTCACAAAATTTTCCACCAGAAAAAAAAAAAAGCAAAAAGCAAAAGAAAGAACAAAGAGAAAAGGTACATATTAATCTTACAGCGAGCTGGCTTTCCCCATCAGCGGAACGTAATCCGAATCCTGTGCTTTCTACTTCTAGTAGCTGAAGACGATCATTAAGACATATATTGACTCTCCGAGATACAGAATCACACGAAAGCTGATGTCGTCCTAATTGAAATTAGAATGCGAAAGATTGATAGGATGAACAGACTAGGGTTTAGAGAGAGAGAGAGAGAACAAGGTTTAGCCTTCCGGTTGAAGCGTTGGCTAGTCTTAAAGGTTTATGTTAAGGGTCATTTAATTGGGCTACAATTCATTGATAATCTAATTGGGCCAAAAGATTTGTCAGAATATAAGAAATTTGTGCTGAGCCCAATTTCACATTAAGCTGAATGAAAGATTACATAAAAATGGGCTTCATGTGCACGTGATTCATATTAGGTAGAATATTAGGCAAAATTACAAATTAGTCTCATTTTTATAGTATTTTTATATTTCACCTCATACTATACGGGATTTTAAGATTAGCCCATATTACATTAAAAATTATAAAAAGAGTCCAAAAATATTGTAAAAAAACCCCCACACACTAAAAGGGTTTTAATGTTAGTATCCTGTAAATTATGGGGTGAAAAATAAATTAACCCTAAATTATGTGATTAATTTCTCAATTTCACCTAAAACATTATTAAGCTGTATAAGCACATACGTACACACATCAGTGTCAAAACAGAAATATTAACTAGATATTGTAGCGAAACGTACAACTCTCGGTGTCCGACTCGCATACCCGGAAAAGGGTTTAAATCAAAAGTTCAAAACCCTCATAGAGAGAGAGAGAGAGAGAGAGAGAGGCGAGCCAAAATGGAGGGTGTTTCATACCAGAGATTCCCGAAGATCAAAATCCGGACGGTGAGAGACGATTTCATGAAGTTCGAGCTAAGGGACACAGACGCCAGTATCGCCAACGCGCTCCGCCGCGTTATGATCGCTGAAGTTCCCACCATTGCTATTGATTTGGTGGAAATCGAGGTGAACTCGTCGGTCCTCAACGATGAGTTCATCGCTCATCGTCTCGGGCTCATTCCACTTACCAGCGAGCGTGCTATGTCCATGCGCTTCTCCCGAGATTGCGACGCCTGCGACGGAGACGGCCAGTGCGAGTATTGCTCCGTCGAGTTCCATTTACGAGCCAAGTGCATTAATGACCAGACTCTTGATGTTACCTCTAAGGACCTTTACAGCTCTGACCACACCGTTGTTCCAGTTGATTTCTCCGATTCGTCTACTGGATTTGATAACACGGAGAATAGGTAACTTGTGCTTTTTTTGGGTCAATTTATTTGTGTGATAGTGCATGCGTGCTGCGGTCTTTTGTGATTTTGTGTTTGTTATGATTGGTTATCTGTACTGATATTTAATTACTGCGGTGATGAATTTAGGTATGTTCAGATTTTTCCATGCGGTTATATTGTGGTTACTGTTTGACTTAGCTAGAAAGAGGTTTTTGTTTGTTTGAAACTTTTGGGGGAGAAAAATTGAAGCTTTATTAACTTGCTTTCCACGCGACTGGGATAGGGAAGAGAGCAATGTTATATGTTTGCATAAATACATAAAGCGATGAGCCAATTTTAATTATCACTACACCTGATGAATTGTTATTCGGCAGTGTTGTTTTAGGGTTACTGGCTGGGGAGAATTGGGAGGAAATAGTTCATTGGAGAAAAGATACTTGGGACCTAGGTTTCTGGGAAGAAAAGGCTCCTTAATTACTCAAAGCTTAGAGAGATAGTGAAAAAAAAATCAGATTGCTTGGCTTAGTATACAATTAATGATCCAAGATATACAGAGATAGAAGTGGAAAAACATCATAGCCCTACTTGAGAACTGGGGAAAGAATTCATACGAGCCTTGGTCTTTTAAAATTGATAAGGTTTTCTCAGTAACATGTCAGTAAAGGAAATATTCTTCTATATTTTCTGGTGCGTAACAAGCTCGAGCTCGATCACTGCCTTTTCTAATTCACTATTTACTCTCTAAGTTGATTGGATTAAACTTAACTTCGAAACATTAAAGCTTGGGGCTATTTTGTATATCACTGAATGTAGGGAGAAAAACAGCCATGTTGATTGGTACAAGGCTTTGTTGAGTTGGCATGCCAATTACGTGCATAGCTGATTGAGGTTTTGGGACTTAAGAAAACCCATGGTTCTGGTTCATTCCTCCTTTACTTGTACTCAAGTTTTGCAGCATCCTGAAAGTTTTATGTTTTTGGGCATCAGTAAATTGTTATGTGAGGCATGCTTCCATGATTTGATACAACTGTACAGTAATTTGTTTTCGAGGATAAATTGTCTGCTGTTTTCTGAAGTTGTCCTTCAGCTGCATTTTTTTAGCTTTGCAATATGATGAACAAAAACATTATGGTATACAAAAATGAATAATATGATTATGTGTTTCATAATATAGGGGAATCATCATTGTGAAGCTGCGTCGTGGTCAGGAGCTGGTTTTAAGAGCCATAGCTCGGAAAGGAATTGGCAAAGATCATGCTAAATGGTCACCTGCTGCTACTGTTACTTTCATGTATGAACCTGAAATCTATATAAATGAAGAGATGATGGAAGGCTTAACCCTTGAGGAGAAGAAAGAGTTTGTTGATAGCAGCCCCACAAAAGTGTTTGACATTAATCCCAATACCCACCAGGTTGCACATAATATCTTAGTGGCCTGTTTTAGTTTAATGATGAGTTTTCTGGTTCTTACCTTTTCTTCTCTATGTCGGATCTTTGAAAATTGTGCTGCTTGTGGCTTGTTATAAGCTTTAGTTGATATATTATGCTGCTTCAGTCTAGAATTATCACTGGCATCCCATATGGACAGACTTTGGTGTGACATAGTTTTCCATTCAAATGCTCTTTGTCATACCTTGGCACTGCTTGTACTTGTATGTGAACTATACTGTCATGATTTTATGGGTAGTCATACTTTTGGATATGATGTGACATACTTGTGGTTCTTCTATCAGCTGTGTTTGCTCTGTCCTGTCACAAAATTGCCACTAGATGTTTCAGGCACATTTATCAGTAATGTGTTCTTTTATATATCAAAGGTTGTATGGGAATTGAAGGATACTAGAAGAGGAGTCACCAAAGCCAAAAATCTTTATGTGCTTAACTTTGTTAAGTGTTGTTTGAGAAATGTCCCTGAAAATGTTTCAGATACCATATGGTTAATATTTTAGAAACCGAAATTTTTATCTGAATGTGATACATGTGACCTTATCTGATTCAATAGGTTATCTTTGGTTTTATTTTGTGGTAATTTTGGGTTACTTCATACTCTTGATTATAATCAGATGCTTGTTATCAAAACTCAATCAAACAATTGCATGTTGAAGTGCTAAGTTAACAGGCGTATAGTCCATGTTGAGGAATTGACTGATGCTCTGACAAGTTGTAAAGGTTTTTCTGAAGTTTCGCTTGTAGTTGGAGCTTGAGCTCCCAGTATTATGAGGGTTTAAAGTTATAGACAAAGGCTTAGCCTTTTCAATTATATCAAAAGATGGAAGTTTGGTAACTTTTGTTTCAAACAAGATTGATCTTGAAGCAGCTGCTGAATTAAAGCGTAAAGATAAGCATCTGATGGATGTTGATTGATGCTTTCTAAATTAAGTGTAATTTTCAAATTTGCTGTTTTTTTGCGCTGAGTCTATATCTGGCTGGGTACTGATCTCCAATTCCTGCAAATTTGTGGATCCATAACAGATTTTTTGTCCCAAAATAGTTCTCATTTGGTAATGGCATGTGAAAACAGAAGCTTTTATGATTTATTCTCGCGCCATTTCAATGCTAAGGTTGTTGTTTGCTTTGGCCCCTTCCAGGTTTATGTTCATGATGCTGAAGCATATACGTATGATGATGAGGTGCTTAAGAAAGCTGAAGCAATGGGGAAACCTGGCCTTGTGGAGATCCATGCCAAGGAAGATAGTTTCATTTTCACAGTTGAGACAACGGGCGGAATAAAAGCTTCTCAATTGTTTTTGAATGCCATAGATGTCCTGAAGCAGAAGTTGGATGCTGTTCGCTTGTCATCAGACACGGTGGAAGCTGATGAACAGTTCGGAGAGTTGGGAGCACATATGCGTGGAGGTTGATATGTCTCGTTTAGCAGAGGTTGATTTGTTGTCCCAATTAACTTGTCAGTATGAAATCGATGACAGTCCTGTAAGTAATTCAAATTTGCCCAGAGTTGAATTTCCTTCATTGTACGTGGAAAACTCACCTGTGAGTGTACAATATCTCGAAGGATAACTGTTTCCACCTTTTGTTTGATGGATAATCAGGTTCGGTGCCTCTTACATTCCTAGTTTAATGTTCAGTCATGGTTTGGTGGACTATTTCTTAGTCATCGATATCTCCCTCAATTCTGTTTGAAGATACAACAGAAACAGTTAAATACAAGTTACGTAGAGTAGCCTGAACTGGAGGTACTCCAGTTTTCTTGAAGGGTTTGTGCTGCTGTGCATGTTCCCGAGTTTGAGCATCCATAAACTGAAGTCAATTCATATTGGCTCAGTCGATAAAGGCGAGTTATTTTCAGTCTTTTAGCTGTGGGTTGACACTCTCTAGATAATTTGTAAGCATTCTTAACATGAGGTAGTGAATCTAGGGATCAAGCAATGAAGTTACTCAAGTTTTCTAAAACAAAGAAAACTGTTAACCAAAAGATTTCAATCAATGCTGTGACTTCTAACTGTACCTGCTATCTGAGTGGTCTTCGTTTCTGATAAGTAATTTTCATAAAATATACCTTAATGCCTTTACCCATATCAGTAATACTGAAGTGAAAATAGAGTAAGTTTGAGATAGCAGGCCAGTGATGTTGATGGTGATGCTGGTCCTTTTCCATTACATACATTGCAGGTTAGACTTGTTATTTTTCAGTGGTCCGCTCAATCGTCTGTCCAAATTCCAATAGATACGCAAATCTTTGTCTAAGATGCTGCGTCCACATATATGCTTCTGCAACAGCAGCCTTGTCCACAGTTCCGGAACTTACATGGACATCCGCTTCCTTTTAGAAACCTTAGATAGGATTAAGATATATACTTTTATGCATTTTTATTTGTATCATATTTTCTCTTTATTCATTACTTATATGCATGCATGTGTAAACAAATATGTACACACACATTTCATTTTCTCTAATTCAAGTATTATATTACTATAAAAGCATAAAAAAATTTATTAATAAGACACGATCTGATGTTTGTAATAATTTTTTAATTTCAAAATATTAAAATTAAAAATATATCCATTTCTCTTGCTTTTTCTACCCACAAAGAGTACTCAAGTTCAATGCGCTTGAAATTAATCCCTATTCGCAATTCGTAGCTGACACCAATCCTGGCTCGAGTAAGTTTTGCATATGATAGAGTTTGAACACAAAATTTTTCACTAAACAGATCGACCTCATACAGGTGAATGTAACTTGCGTCACACTATTGTACCAACTTTTCGGGATTTTCCTTTTTTTTCTTGCTGACTCATTTTAAAAGTGACATTAGATGTCCCAAAAAACAAAACCTGCAAAATGCTATAAATATTAACCACTCCAGAACAAGGTGGTAGGAAAGCCCATATCCCTCCCTTAATTTTTACAAAGAAAGAAATGGAGCGGACCACCTACACATCACGGACGACTTACCCTTGTCCCTTCCAACATTCAATGCTTCTCGTCTGCTCCTCATTTAACATTCCTCTCTCTCTCAATATTAAACCAATTGTATGTGAAAACATACATAGGGTGCCATTTGTTGGCAGTTGTTTCTCTTTTGCATCACTGCCCAGAATTAATTAAGTTGGTGTTTCGCTGTAGTTTATGAATAAATTTAAGATGATGAGTTCAAAATAATAGGATTTTATTCTACTCAAGCCCAAACAAACAAAAAATAAATTCAAATAAATTAATTTAAATTCGAATCCTACGCAATTTATTGAACTCCACTCAAGATCTATGGGTCTCTAGGCCCGATCAGATAGAGTGTTTGGGTCCAATCCAACTCAAACCCATTCTTTTTATTTATTTTTCTATAAATCACACTAATTAAATTAAATTTTTTTTTAAAATTTTCTATTTTTATCATAATTTATTAATAAATTCAGAATTATTGTGATTAATTCATAAATATTTATTATACGTTTTCAAAATAATCTTATGAAACTATTATACAATAAATAATGTTATGATGTCTTAAATTTTTAGATTTGTTCACTTGAAGGTACATCAATTAATAAATAATAATCCAATTGAGTAGGGAAGAAACATAAATATAGTTTTTGGCTAAACTTATTTATAAGTCCATACATCTTATAAGATGTTAGATTTTCTTTTAGAAAAAAACCAATGAAATATTTGAATAAAATAAGATCATGAAGTATAAAATATAATCATACAAAAGTGCAATTAATTTAAAAAATAATCAGTTAAACAAACTTGTTAAAAAAATTTAAATGAATAGGAAACTCATTTTTTTTGTTTTTTACCAAAAAAAAAAAAACTTATAAACTCTTACACTTTTTTTTAAAAGTAAATTACATTAATTTCTCTTGAAGTTATGTCTAATTACATAAATATCTCATACACTTTACAAGATTACAAGTATAATTCCTGAAGGGGTGCCATAATTCGTTTCAAGAGACAGTTATATAAGTTTTAGCCTATAAAAAAATGTCGATGTAAAAGAAGTAAATTGGCAAACTATTTTAAAAAAATATAATAATTGTGTAATTAAATCTAACCACAAATATTATCAGTGTAGTTTACTCTATCATTAAATCTTATCTTAGGTTTTCATTTACAACACACACACACCAAAACCCCCCCCCCCCCCCACCCAAAAA
>NC_026154.1:15538604-15552260 GCF_000512975.1 Sesamum indicum
TAAAAAAAAAAAAAAAAGAGAAGTAAATACAGTTAATAATTATATTTGAGTCACGCAGGAAGAGTGTGAGAATTGATATTGATAATAAGGTCGCTTTCAGGCCCACAAACAGAGACAAATACAATAAACCCCTCCGCAGCCCAACTCCATCTTGGGCCCATTTACATTTCTCAATTAATCACCACCCTTCACTTTCCCAACTATTTTGGGTCCCCCGGTTAAATTCTAATTCGGATTGCATTTGTCACATGTACAATTCAAGAAAAATGATCGATCACATAGAAAATGTATTATATTTGCTTTACGATTAATTTGGTTTCAACTAAATCTAATTTGAATACAAAAATTTTAGAACTTGCATTTAAAATTTCATCAGCTTTTCAGGACAAAAAAAAAAAAAAGAATCAAGTTCATATGGGATATAAAGATGAGAATTTCATCCCCAATAATTCAGAAATTTGAAAAAAGTATGTGATGTAGGCTAAGACAAGAGAGCGATAATTTAGGAGATTTGGCTGTGAAGAAATGCCAAATTTTGAGAGGGAGAGAGAGAAACCAAACTTAGATTATTTGGGATTGGGAGGGAAGGAGAGGCATGTTTTTCTGTCTCTCACTCAAACCTTTACAGCTGTAACCATTCAAAATAAAAAATAATAAATAATAAAGGTGTTTTGTGTAATTATATAAAAATAAAATATGAATAATTTGTATAAACACATTATAAATATAATTATTTTTTTATTTTGATGTGATGAATTAAAGTAGATAATTGTTGTCTGGGATTAGCAATATAATTAGTTGTGTTTTGAGTGAAAAGGTGGCGTTTGCTTCGCTCTCAATCACTGTTGTCATCCAATTCTCTTATGCCGTTGACCAAAAAGAAACAAGTCAAAAAAATAAAATAAAATAAAGCATTCATCATTTCAAGTGTGAGAATTATAAGGTTTCATGATTGCTTCAACACAATTTATTATTATTATTTATATATCACAATTCACATTTATATAAACAGATTAATGTTTGCACTAATTATTCGGTATTGGTGGGCTGTGTTTCTGAATTCTGATATATATACACGTGTGTGTTTATGTTCATTGAAGTATATGTTGACCAAATGATGAGTAATGATGTATGATTCACGCATGACTACATGGGCTGGGGTAGGAAAGGATATTAAAGCATCCCATATTGTTTTGGGATAACAATTATTTACACCTCTCGACGTATAATTTGTTTATATAAATTATTTATATATTTGATATAATTATAGAAATTATGTTAAAAAGCGGGGTAGTTTGTGTAAATAGTGTTGATATGTTTGGAATGTATGTGTAATTTTTTAAAAAATAGAGATAGTTTGTGTAAATAATGTTGAAGTTTCTGATGAATATATATGTAATTATTCGAAAGATAAAAATAATTTATATAAATAAAACATAAACCATCAAGTGTAAATATAACTATCCAATTGTTCATTCCGTATTTCATATATTACCTGTTTGATTTGATGTATATGTATCTCTACATGCGTGCAGAATTAGACTAATATCAATTATATACTTGTACACTTCATTGTATGTTGAATGCAATCTATTCATGCATTCTCGTTTGATTTAAGTTTAACAGGGCTATTGGAGAATGGAGAATATCAACTGAATTCCTCAAATTACGCTAATTTTTTGTGATAGAAAGGCAAATGGTACGACAAGACACACTACTAAAACATGCCATTTCTGCAATTATTAGTCACACACCGACTATATTAACCGTCCCTACCTTTTGATTTCGATTATGTTCATCGATATATGTAAACTATTTCATAAGTACGCATCCCATTTTGTAAGGGAGTTTTGCTCCATCAAATATATGTAAAAGTCTAGTTTTTGAAATGTTGTTTCCCAAAAAAAAGTCCACTAGACATTAACGACAAACGCCAATGAGGTAAAGTCATAGTTTAATTGGCGAAACTGAAGCCTTATATATGACCTTAAGAATATGGGTTCCAATATGAATATTGTGTCTTCTACTGAATAGTAGATGTCAATATTATTGATCAAAATTCGATTATTGTAATAATCTTTGTTGGATATTAATATCCGATATGTATTGTATTACTCATATAATTGATTCAAATTCGATTAAATTCAATTTGAATTAGAATTTGTGGAAGAAGCTGAAAGACAGAAAAGGGAAATAAATATGTAATTGAACAGAAATAGAGAAACAGAGAGTGCAGACATTCTTCATTGCTTCTCCGTCCTTTTTACTCTTTCTCCCACTCCCCAACTACCAATAACTCTCTCTCTCTCTCTTTCTCTTTATCTACATACCTTCTCCTCTTGTTTCTTGATGGACACCAATTTTAACTTTTACTCCCATACAAATTGTACTAACATAAATCATGAATGCAGTAGACAAGTTTTAATTCTAGAGAGAGAGAGAGAATGAGATTCTGATTAATGAGGGGTGGCAACAACAACATCCACAAAAACTCTGCTCATCAGTGATGGCAATTTCATCTGCTGTTCTTCAACTCTCCTTTTCTTGAAAATAGGCTGCTGTTGCTGTTGGGGTGTTGAAGAAGAAGAACAAGAAGAAATGCACGAGCATGGGGATGATGTTACTCCAACCCATGACTCATTATCACAACCACTCATTTCAGCTTTTGAAACTACATCTGATATCACTTCATAGCAATCATCCACTTCCTCCTGCACCTTACAATGTCAAAAATTCAAAAACAAAAAGGGGATTTAGTGCTAACATTTAGGGGTTCTTATAATTTTATTTATCGGTATAGAGTTTAAAGAGAATTATAAATTATTTAAAATTGTAGTTACAACGTGATTAGTTCGATACAACTATACTTGATTTGGACTAAAAGAAAGAAATTCTTTCTTACCGAAGTGAAGTTTTACGAAATGACAATTTTGGCCTCGAGCAGCTCAACTCAAAACATGGATGGCCAAACCCTCAAGTCTCCAAACCTAATTAAGTCACTATCTCTTGTCCCTCCATGTCTGAAAATCTAATGTAGATTGAATTTTGTAAAAAATTTCTTTCATTTTTTATCCCATTCTACATATATCATGTGTATAAAATTTTTCCCTAAATAAATTATACCATATCGTCTTTATACAAATGGCTTATATATATTGAATGAAGTAGAAAATCAAATAAAATTTACAACAAAAAATTCAATCCGAACCTAAAGTCCTTTTCACGCAATTCCGTGTTCCCACATCGGCTTTAATTTTTCCATGCACGTATTTATTATGCATTTGATTTGTGAAAACCCTGCTCTGGCCATAGGGAAAGCCTTCTTGCATTATCACAATCATTTCCCAAAACCGAAAAGAAACATTAAATTCACCAGAAAATGACTGTATATGGTGTTTTTATCATTTATTCCATTTAATATGTATATAAAATACTTTTAAAAATACAAATTTAAAAATAATATTATTTTAGAATAGAAGATCCAACCGCAAAATCATGGGTATATAAAAGCTACCAACCTTGGTTGTTTTGAGCAGAGTAAGAAGGTGGTTTTCATAGTCAAAGGCATTGCCATTGCGAAGCTCAACTTGCAGTTGATGAATAACGTGAAGCATTGTGGCTGTGGCCAGTGCAGCCACTACAGATGGCAGATAACATACCATTCTTGAATCTGCATGCATCCATCTCAATTCATTCAAATCAAAACTCATAATTAAGGATTAACAACATCTAATCTTGATTGATTCAAATTCAATTAATTAACACCCACCGGGAAGAACAGAGAGGAGGAGATCTTCACAGCTCCGGAGAAATTCCCAGTGAACATAGCTCTTCAGCCCAAGCCTTCTCACAATGTGATCAAGAAATGAAAGTGGGGTCACTGCATTCATCCTCCATTTCAGGGATGAGAGCACCAACAGCTCCATTCTCTGTATGGTTTTCGCCTCGAACACATACTTCGAATCCCCCACCTGCACAATATTCATTCATGGAATTGGGAGAAAAATAAACAAGAAATTTAATGGCAGAAATTAATCCCGTACATACTTGAAGGTCTAGGAGAAGAGGAACGTGAGTTTCTTCAACTTTAGCAGCTAAAGAGAGGCAAGCAACAGCAGCGAGCTGCATCATCCATGGCTTCTCTCTCTGAAAACCGACGCAGCTGGAGAGGAATCTGTCGAGATAGTTGACTGCGAGAATCGCAGTTAGGGTTGAGAAACCGTGATTTCTATTGATTTTGAGGATGCACACGACGGCTTCTCTTCTCGAAAGAGAAAAGCGTGATTCGCGGTGGAGACAGGTTTCGGGTTCGATTTTGATCTCTCTCTCTTTGCGGAAAAGGGAGCGAAGCTCTTCATCGTCCCAGAACAAATCGTGTTCCAGGAAAAGCAGAGAGGGGAGGAGGAGATTTCTCTCTCTGCCTCTGGTAGGGAAATCCTGAACGATTTCGCTTTGTTCTTCGCAGTAAAGCGCATCAAACAACGATTTCTGTGCAGCGTTCTGCCCCACAGCCATACTTGAAGAAGAAGAATGGGCTGCCGCTGCTGCTGCTGCTTTCTTCTGTGTGTGTTCAGTAAACGAGAAAAGAAGAGAAAAGTAAAGTGAACCCCATAATCTCTCTCTCCAATCTGAATGGAGATCACTCAGTTCTCAAAAACAGAGATAAATAAAAGGGGAAGAGATTTTATGAGAGTGGGTTTCACGCTTGTCCTTTCTTTATGCACACAGATGGTAATATTCATTCCTCCATGAATCATGATTTTTTGTTTTTAACTTTAGCAACCAAATTGCAATATGAGGACTGTGTGTTTTGTGTGTGTGCGTGCTTGGCGGGCTGAAATGCAACAGCACGCACACCCAGCGCCAGCCGGGACCCGCGAAAACTACCTCCTTGCATTAAGACGCTATGTCTGCCCACCAAACCTTTTTGCAAAACCCAAACTGCTGCGATTTCTTAGAATATCCTATCACAACCAAAACTTTTATTTAAATCAGATTTGCTAAAACTAAATTAATTAGATGATAAATATATCATTTGTCATTTTCGTTCTGATTCGAGTCGAGGTCGCTATCACCTCAAGTGTTGTCAAAATAGTACTTGGGACATGAGAAAAGAGGAGATGGTTAGACTTGTTGAGTGGTCCACAATTAAACCCTACGATGCTTAAGTTAGATTATGTTCGTGATAGACGAATGCGGTCTGAATGTATTCAATGCGAGTTTGGGTGTAATAAATATCTTTTTATAAATGAAGTATAAATAGTGTACTTATAGGGTTTGAAGGTGTTCACTTACCTAAGTCACGTGTCATGATTTCTCATTAGATGTTGTCAAGTGAATCAACAGCTTAAATAGATGGGTCTTTTGAGCTGGATCGATGGAGTGGGTAAGATCGAGCAACCTGACTCGAATCAGGAAGGCACAGATCTTCAACATAAATTGCAATAAACTCACCTTCTTGGGTGTATTTGCGTCATTTTGTCAATTTATGGACCAAAAATGTAAGTAGTAATTGGTTAGAGACTGAAATCGAAAAAATGATATTGTTTAGAGATCCAAAGTGTAACTTTTATCTAGGATTACAATAATCAAATTAAGCAATGTCTTAGTAAGTTTTGACCAAACCAACATTTCACAGTGATTATATTCATTTATGAAATACTCAATATAAAATTTAATATTCCACCTAAATTTTGACCATTAGGGGAAAAAAAAAAGAGAGAAGGAATGGGGACTATGATGGTTTATTAAAGTTGGATAAATGATGGGATGATTAAGGGTTCCAGCTCAATACAACTAAAACCTTAATATGAATTAGATTAAAATAATAAATAGTGACTTTATTACAGTTGTTAATCAGTTTAATGATTAATTAACCAATAACCACCAACATTAACACATCAACAGTTATTGCATGATTCTCGTTAAAAAGTCAAGCTCTGCAAGGAAAGGCGGGCTGAATGAATCATGTCTTAATTTAATAGTCAAAATCAAAATTTTATGATCGAGGTTAATATTATGACTTTGATTTTTATTAAATGAATAGATATTTGTCTTGTTTTATGTAAATTTATTTTATTTTTTTTTGTCGTATCAACGTATTGATTGGAGCAATGCATTGTTCAGTTTATTAGATTTTTGATATTAATGTAATTATAATTACCATCTATTAAAAATGAAGAGGAAAAAAAAAAGGCCTTAATAGTTTCTAAAATTGGCAATCATTTGTTCCCCACTTCCCATGCAATAATACAATTATTGGCAGTACGTTGTGCAGTCAATGATGTTTAATTTAATTGCAATGTTAATACTTCAAAATTATTAATGTTTGATACATATGAATTAATTATTTTTATTTTACGAAAAAAATAATGATCTATACAAGATTTTACTTTTAAAAAATGCATCAGGAAAAAGTGAAATTAATATAAATAATAGAAAATTTAATGCCCACCAAACTGACACCTTCCTTTTTATAGTGAATAATATATGGTAAAAAAATATATATATATTACCCCTTTCTTTTGTTTTTCTGGGGTTCCATTTAAACTAGAGGACAAAACATCGCTAAATGAAATACTGGATTCATTTATAATAAGAGAAAAATATTTTGGTAGAAGTGAACATATAAGTTCAACCATCTTTCGTAGGATGAAGAGAATATACAAGTTCAGTGCACGTAATTGTTGATAAAATTAAGGTAGAGGTTATGGATTCGAACTCAATTTATACGTGAGATGTTGTTTTTACTAAATAATAGATGTGTTGTTTTTATTGTAATAGTATATATTGGTTAAATTTAATGTATTTGATATTATTGATGAAAGTATTATTATTGTAATGGCCTTTATTAAATATTAATATTCAATATGAATGGTTGTAATTAATTTATCAATTAATAATAGTTATCTTTGTTTAATAAAAAAAAAAACTTTGCAGGCAGTTAAGTGCTCATTTGGCTCTGCCATTAAACAAGTCATTGCATTGTTTGGCCCATATTTCAGTAATTATTTTTATGATTAAATTTCATGAAAATCATGTTTTTATAAAAAGTTATACTTTATAACTTTTAATTTCAGTGTAATTATTTAGGTTCTTCACTAACTTTAAAAATAATGTTAGTTTTAGAATTTAGGTAAAATCTGAACTTACATTATCGATTATGATTTGAACAAATTTGATTTGAGTTAAATATTTTCCAGCAAAACATGAGCAACCCAGTTTGGTGAATGATGCACAAAGGAGAATTTGTACATTGAAAATACGACACAAAATGAGTTGTTCCAAAATCTATTATCTTATATATTCAATATACAATCACCGGAACGGACCAACTAATGAAAAAAATAAAAATCATTTATCCTTTTCCCTAATTCTACAAACAGTTTCGGCAGTAGAAAGAAATGATGATTGAAAAAAGATCATCAGACGCTACAGAAACGTACAACAAAGAATTGAAGAAGTACAACTAGCAAGCATGGGTTGCAGAGAACGTTCAGTTCAGTTGAGTGCTTTTTCTCCACCGACGGAGGGTATCATCAACCAAGCGTGTCTTAAATCTTAATAGGGATGAGGAGGATATGATGAACCTGCAGTGCAGTTAATTAATGTTTGTGTATTTAAATGTATCGTATTCATTTTATGTTTGAATTATATTATTAAAATATTTATTAATTTAAATATTTTGTTGAAAAGATCCTCTTATTTCGCAGTTGCTGTATTGATATCACAAACATTATTGAAAAAACTCTTTAAAGATTTTTTTTTGAATAATTTGTTTTAAAAAAACATACAAAAATCATATTTAACAGTCAATGTTTTTAAAAAAAAAAAAAACTTAGTGAATATTATTAATTAATAATTAACTAGCCAAAATATTTTCTTTTCTTTTTCCTTTTTCAAATGATTATTTAAACCATCGTACCATGAAGAAGAAGTGGAAAAGCTACATGCCCGAAACTCTTACCAGGAGGATAATGGTATGCGTTTTGCGGCGGATACGGTCCCGGCGGGGGGGCAAACCCGCCAGCATAAGGAGGATATCCAGGCGAATTATTAGGATATGCCGGAGGATTTGAAGGGAAGGACTGGTAACTATTAACAGACGGCGGATGGTAGCCCGGCGGAGCGCCTGCGGATGGGCCCCATTGAGAAAATGGCGGAGGTGGTGAGTAGAGCGGTGGTGCACCCGTAAATGCTGGAGCAGATGGACCATGCATGCCTACACCTCCAACCCCTGCAGCGTTCTGAAAAAGCCATAATTTGCTTATAAAGTCGCACTATGATAATGACAAAATCATTTTTAGAACAAAATAATATAGTCAGGGAGTTGGTGGTAGCTCACATTGCCAGTAACATTGCGCATCATTATTCGAACTTCTCCAGCAGGCCTGCAGACAAGAACACGCACGGGTCACGTGATGTCTGACATTTTTCACCAGTTGAAACCTCTGTTTGATTGCTCTCATTTGTAAATTTAGGTTGAAACATCTATTGGTAATTTTTAGGAATACTTATAGTAATACTCTCTAAAATGTGGTAATTATAAGAAGTTTGTAGTACTAAACATGACTGCATGGATTATAATGTAACTTTTTCTAAGAAATTTTTATTTTGCAATGTATCTTAATTTCCGAGGGAGATCCATGACCTATGTCAACGTACATAATATAGTGAGTTGTGCACTAATTGCAGGGACAATTGGAATTATGATTATTTAAATTGGATCGGATAGACCGATTTGATCGATCTGATCAGAAATCGACCCCTCTCCCAATTCAAGTTTGACAAAACAAATCAAAATCTTGAATAATGGGGGGAATCGATCAAAATCTTTTAAAATCGGTCGCAGATCGCCCGATCAACAGGTGAGATGCATAGCTCACTGCCTTTCGCCATATCCCTCTTCCAAGTACTGCAATTGTTTTTAGCCTCTTTCCTTTTCCACTTGTAGTTAATAAGTTAAAAGAAAATAAACTATATAATGTATTACATATGGGTCTATACTATAGACTGGCTCCATCTATTTTTTTAATTCGATTCAATCGATTAAATTGATAGCTCGTCAATTTATCTGATTTAATTTTTAAAATATTGACTGGTACGATTTTATTAAATAACGATATAATCGTGCCTCCACGATCAAATACTGCATGTAAAAGCTTTTCTTTAATTTCATTTAAAAACTTAAAGTATTAAAAAAAAAAATAATTTAATATTAACATATTGTAAAATACTTTTTAACAAAATTTAAGTTTGTGATGGGTATGGTATTCGTACCTGCCTTTTTTGTCCATAAGGGGCCACAAACCATCGTCAACACCTTGAGATGGAGCTTTCATAAGTTGAATCCTATCCAAATTTCGGTGTATATATCAACACAACTCTTAGATTTAGATTATAAATTAATTAATTAAAATAATTGAATGAATTGGGAACCTACCTTCCTCCGCCAATGAAATCGTCGACTGAAAGCCTATTGCTGTTCCAGACTTCAACAACGCACTCCACCATTCCCTCTCTCAAAGTAAACACGAATCTCTCTTGAAAATTAGGGTTTTTTCCTCCATCTGCAAAATTCAAAATTATACAAAATAAATCAATAGATTGAACTGCGCCCGGATCATCCAGGTGTTTGTACGAATGGAGATACGGGGGTCGTCCGTACCTTGACAAGTTCTCGTACGGTACTTAGTATGGCCGTATTCGAGACAAACGTAGGGATCTTGCTTTGAAATCCATTCCGTGTTTTTCAACTGATTACAGCCAACAACTGAAATCCAGAAATACAACGACAATACTTTCACGTGTTTTTTCTTTTAATGTCTCATTGCAACTGTATATTTGATTTTAAATATATCAAATGATGTAATAAATAATTCTAATATAAAATTAAAAAACACAATTTTTAAAATCCGAACTGACTAACTAATCACACGCAAAAGACCGTATATTCATATGGACCTGAATATCACAAAGAAAACTCAAAAATTACGTTTGAATACTGTATTTTAGCAACAAAAATGGTGAAAAATAATATTCGATCCGTAAACCAAAAAAGAAAAGGTAAGAAACTTGAACTTTCGTATTCAAAATGTCGAAAAAAAAATATTTAACCTCACTCCAAACAACATAACTCAGCGATTTATGTTATGCGACGAAAATCTTAATCTTCATTTCAAAATCAAAGTAGTTTCTACTTGGTAGTTTGTACCTTTTCAGAAATTTATAGCGTCGATGGAGATTCGAGAAGGAAGAGAACTTACCAGTAACCTCAATAACTTGACCTTGGACTGGAATCGACATGAAGAAAATCAAAGGGGAATGAATAACTACTCTATTCTGATTCTTCTGCTTCGTCGTCTTCGTCTTCTTCTTATTTTCCTCTAGATCTCTTTATGGAATGAATTTTCCCATGGCGTTTCTACCCTCTCTGCGTGTGAAGTGTGAATTTCGATGCGTTCTGTTCATGAGGTTCCAAGGAAACCACCGCGCATAATACTGTTGCAACTATGCGTGTGCCCATTTTTCTCGGGTTAGGAGTATTTTTCGTATAACTTAGAGGACGTTGGATTAAGTTTACAACCTCTTTAAAATATCTTATAAAGCTTTTTGAGAGCTCATGAAAATTATTTCATAATTTCTTTTAATAGAAAATTATAAACTCTTTAGAAAAGTTAATTTCACCCCAACTTTTTTTTTCCAAATATTTTATAAGTTTTTTAATTTTAATACCCAACAAATAAAAATACATTCGTAATATTAATAATATTTTATTTTTACTCTCTATATAATTGACGTTTTTCATTCAAAGCAAAATTATCTATATACAATATTTTAAATTTTAATAATTTAATATTTTTCTTGATTATTATTATAGTATGAAGAGTTGTAAGTTTAACCAAACACCTTTTTAGTTACTCTCTGTCAGAGTATGAGAATATTGTATTTTTTAAAAATTAAATGAATAACATTATAAGTTATTTTATTTAAATTTTAAGATATAAATTAATAAGTACAAACATATAAAATATATCAAGTGTAAGTAAACTTATATTATTTTATAACTAAATTTATCTAGAAAAGTAAGTAAACATTAATTTGAGTAGAGATAATCAATAATACATTTATCTAAATCTAATTGGAAAATAAAAACAATTTTTTTAAAAAATATTAGTAGGTATTAGAATAAAATTGAACTTATATTACTAATTAATTTATCCAAAAATCATCCGGATATTTTGATTCATATAACAATTATATGTATATATAAATTTAAGTAAAAATGAAGTGGTGTAGGTGAGAAAAACAAAGGTGGAAGAGGGATTTCGGCAGTCCATTTTGAGTAGTGGTGTTGTGTGGAAACTTCTAATTAATTTGGTTTATTCAAATCTAAATTAATTACATAATAAAATAATATATTTATAGTGTGATTTAAGTACAATATAAAAAAATAATAATTAATTTTTGAAGTGATTGGAGAGAGATTCTCATCACCCTCCAGGGGATCCAACTTCTACGCTAAGGAAATGGACTTGGCGGATACAGATGTCTCTTTTTTAAAAGAGCAAGTGTGGTACACTTATTATATAATTGGTTACTTTTTTTTAATTGTATATCAATACACTTGCCATATAATTGATCATTTTTTTTAAACTGTACAATAAAATTTGTCTTTCAAGCCACAAGAGCAAGTCAACATAAGAGATTAATCAAGAAAAGAACACAAACAAATGGGTGATTTAGGCTGAAAAGTTAACTGAAATTTTCAACCATCAACACTCTACTAGTTCATACCATGTTTATTGCACTCATTTTAACTGTCAAGTTTACATGATGTTGTTTTCTAGGAGGGGGCTATAGGTGCTCAAATCTTGTATCAGAGCACTGAGATCATTGTAAGATGAACCCCCTTCTTCAACAGCCTTTCTTGCCATTTCTTTGTAACACTTTGCTCTCATCTTTGAGGCTGATTCTCCTGCCATAACAAGTTGCACAGCCTTAGCCAACGCCTCCCCCGCCACGCCCTCGCTTACCACTTGTTGCCACTTTTTATTTCCAACAGGAGCCCCGATTCTCAAAACCTCTGTCACCAACTTTTCGTTGAAAAACTGCTCTGCGAACGACGGCCACGTGACCATAGGCACGCCAGCACAAACTCCCTCCAGAGTCGAGTTCCACCCACTCCAGAGTCGAGTTCCACCCACAGTGAGTCACAAAAGCCCCTATAGCTGGATGATTAAGAATCATCACTTGGGGCGCACACCCCTGTATGGTTAGGCCTCTACCTTGCGTTCTATGCACAAATCCTTGAGGCAGCCATTCTTCGTTCTTGCTTTTCCTTACGACCCAAACGAAATCCTGACCTGAAGCCTCAAGGCACCTGCAATTTCATGCAACTGGGACCGACTAAAGTTGGCCTTGCTCCCAAAACACACATAAACCACCGAATTAGGCTTCTTGGAAGCCAACCAAGCTAAGCATTCATGTGCATCGATTGATGACTTCTTCCCTCTCTCTGCTTTCGCTTCGTCTACATCATTGCACAACAAAAGGGGTCCAATACTCCACGCCTTCCTCCCCAAAACCTTCCTTTAATAATCAGCATAATCAGGCTCAAGCTCGTAGAAGCTGTTAATCACAACTCCATAGCTTCTATAATCCGACTCCCTCATCTGCTTCACCAACTTGCTGTAGTCGTTTCCGTTTTCCATTAGATCAAACTCAGCCACTTGTGTTCTCACGAACTCGAGCTGGTGAGGAAGATCAGGCACGACAAATGGTTCTGAATCAGACAACACGTTCTTGAAAGGCTCGTGTCGATTCATCTGCTCAAAAGCACACAGAGATAAGTAGCCGGTCCCATGGAAAACCAATCTCGGGATGCCAAACTTGGCTGCAGTGTCCACAGTCCATGGCAAGAACATGTCTGCAACAAGACAGGTAGGCCTGAGTTCTTGGATGAGTTTCTCGACAGGTTCTTGGATTAAATACACTGCTTTGACAAAGTCTGAAATTAGCTCATCCGACATTATCTGATCAACGCTCACGAAATAATCAGGCAATCCTGATCCCTCAGGTGGGAATTTGATTGTGCTGAGGCCGATATCAGTTCCTGAATCTCGAGCTTTTTGTATTGGTTCAGCAAATCCAGGGGAAGTAACGAAGGTGGTTTTTACGCCCCGTGAGGCGAAGAGCTTGGCCATTTCGACTGCCGGGATCATGTGGCCGTGACACATTAGTGGAAGAAAGAAGATGTGCAGCTTATCCATTCTACTGCCTAACTGAACAAGGAGTTGTTTGATCTGAAGATGTGATCGGAATTCAAGGAAGAAAACTTAGGTGAGTGGGAAGTGTGGGTATGGATGCGGGGTTAAATTCATTTTGGAGTCGTATAAAAATATCAAAATCCTTATAAAATTTCTAATATAAAAAATTATTCTTATATTATGAATAAATAATCACACCATTTTCTAATCAATTTGAGACTATTATTTTAAAAACAATGACTAAAATACCCCTCTTAATCAATCGATCAAACTAGGCCTATTAATATATAATTATTTTAATTTGTAATATATATAATTTTTATAACTATTAAAATATACTTATAATTTATATAATTATAATTTACAAAAAAAATATTATTTCAAATAA